>NC_091186.1:40866311-40901311 GCF_040958095.1 Procambarus clarkii | reverse complement strand
TCCTTCTTAACTATTACAAAAATCAACGAATTTGAGTAACTTTTGCTTTTGTTTTATTTGTACCTTAAACATAACACATGAACAATCAATTATGTGCCACCCCACCTTCCTTCATCTGCAAAAAAACTAATCAAAAGACATATGTACAAGGCTAAAAAAATTCAGCAACACTTACCATACTCAGGCTAAAATAATGGCATTTACTATTTTTAAAAGATTATTAGCAAATTTACAGAAATGGTGCATTCGGAAGACAAAACCAATTTTTCACTTTTGACAATTGAGCACCTGCTACATCCAGATTCTAGGGAGGAAAGGAAGGACGATCTTACTGGATCCCATAGCCTCTCCGAGGCACAAACCAGGCTTTTACACAAACCCCCCCCCCCTGCACCCGAGCTTTTTAAAATAGTAAATGCCACTATTTTTGCAAAATTATTACGAGATCTATTATTCTAGAGAATAATGCATATAAATGCATATATGCATATAAATACAAAAGTAAATCAAATCTTATCCTTGTATAATATACAAGCTGATGTGAGATCCCTGTCTACAGGTGGACTGGAACTATTATCCAGTAGGCAGTCTACTGTATTTTATCAAACCGTTATTAGTATAATAGATCTCGTAATAATTTTGCAAAAATAATGGCATTTACTATTTTTAAAAGATTATTAGCAAATTTACAGAAATGGTGCATTCGGAAGACAAAACCAATTTTTCACTTTTGACAATTGAGCACCTGCTACATCCAGATTCTAGGGAGGAAAGGAAGGACGATCTTACTGGATCCCATAGCCTCTCCGAGGCACAAACCAGGCTTTTACACAAACCCCCCCCCCCTGCACCCGAGCTTTTTAAAATAGTAAATGCCACTATTTTTGCAAAATTATTACGAGATCTATTATTCTAGAGAATAATGCATATAAATGCATATATGCATATAAATACAAAAGTAAATCAAATCTTATCCTTGTATAATATACAAGCTGATGTGAGATCCCTGTCTACAGGTGGACTGGAACTATTATCCAGTAGGCAGTCTACTGTATTTTATCAAACCGTTATTAGTATAATAGATCTCGTAATAATTTTGCAAAAATAATGGCATTTACTATTTTTAAAAGATTATTAGCAAATTTACACAAATGGTGCATTCGGAAGACAAAACCAATTTTTCACTTTTGACAATTGAGCACCTGCTACATCCAGATTCTAGGGAGGAAAGGAAGGACGATCTTACTGGATCCCATAGCCTCTCCGAGGCACAAACCAGGCTTTTACACAAACCCCCCCCCCCTGCACCCGAGCTTTTTAAAATAGTAAATGCCACTATTTTTGCAAAATTATTACGAGATCTATTATTCTAGAGAATAATGCATATAAATGCATATATGCATATAAATACAAAAGTAAATCAAATCTTATCCTTGTATAATATACAAGCTGATGTGAGATCCCTGTCTACAGGTGGACTGGAACTATTATCCAGTAGGCAGTCTACTGTATTTTATCAAACCGTTATTAGTATAATAGATCTCGTAATAATTTTGCAAAAATAATGGCATTTACTATTTTTAAAAGATTATTAGCAAATTTACACAAATGGTGCATTCGGAAGACAAAACCAATTTTTCACTTTTGACAATTGAGCACCTGCTACATCCAGATTCTAGGGAGGAAAGGAAGGACGATCTTACTGGATCCCATAGCCTCTCCGAGGCACAAACCAGGCTTTTACACAAACCCCCCCCCCCCTGCACCCGAGCTTTTTAAAATAGTAAATGCCACTATTTTTGCAAAATTATTACGAGATCTATTATTCTAGAGAATAATGCATATAAATGCATATATGCATATAAATACAAAAGTAAATCAAATCTTATCCTTGTATAATATACAAGCTGATGTGAGATCCCTGTCTACAGGTGGACTGGAACTATTATCCAGTAGGCAGTCTACTGTATTTTATCAAACCGTTATTAGTATAATAGATCTCGTAATAATTTTGCAAAAATAATGGCATTTACTATTTTTAAAAGATTATTAGCAAATTTACACAAATGGTGCATTCGGAAGACAAAACCAATTTTTCACTTTTGACAATTGAGCACCTGCTACATCCAGATTCTAGGGAGGAAAGGAAGGACGATCTTACTGGATCCCATAGCCTCTCCGAGGCACAAACCAGGCTTTTACATAACCCCCCCCCCTGCACCCGAGCTTTTTAAAATAGTAAATGCCATTATTTTTGCAAAATTATTACGAGATCTATTATACTAATAACGGTAAATAAATAATAAATAGTAAATAAATCAAAATCAGTTACATTATTTTATCTTATTCATAGCATAAATGTTCTCGAAGATTACTAAAAAGAAATTGAATTAGACTACAGCAAATTGGCAAACTTTACCTTGTATCTGTTTCCACCGAGTTTGTTTGGGGCGTTCTTCAACATATCAGCAATACTTGTCTCAACATCTCTTTCAGTTGCATTAGTGTGGGTGTTGATACAGGCTTCTGGAAATTTATAAGAATTAATTAATATATATAATTATAATTCACTTTGCTATTCCCCATTCCACAGTCCTCTCGTCCTTCCCACTTCCCTGTCCCCACATCATCCCCACTATTCCCACTTCCCTGTCCCATCGTCCTCCTTACCATTTTCCCCTCCCCTGTCCTTCTTCCTCCCCCACCATCTCCCATTCACCTGTCCCTTTGTCCTCCCCAGCATTCCCCTGTCCCCACCATCCCCAACTCCCCAGTCCCCTCGTCCTCCCCACCATTACCCTCTCCTCTGTCCCCTCGTCTTCCCCACCATACCCCCCTCTCGTCCTCCCCACCATTCCAAACTACCTCATCCGATGCATTCTATAATGGTCTGATGCTTCCATCAGAAAATTGGGAACATCAAATGATCTGATATTCCCATCACTGAAAAATAAGAACAGCTAAAAAAATGAAATGAAAAAAATAAAAAAATAAACTATACTCATGAAATGAACAGTATGGTAAACAACACAGCTCAATTTCAATGCAATGTCACACAAAATTATTAAATCGAAATGAAAATAAATTGAAATCTATGAAAATTCAAATTATCAATACAATCGGAAATATTGAAATAATATCGCAACATAATATAGTGTGGGTTGCTCTTACGTGCAACAGACGGTGCTGTTTTTCAAAAAAGGCATGGTTTTACCTGTCACAAGTGTGGCATCTATACTTATACTCACGAAATGAACGGTATGGTAAACAACATAGCTCAATTGCAATGCAATGTCACAATAACATTTAATAACAATAACATTTAAATATACTTTAAGATATAATCTAGAAGAAAATAAGAACATTGAAACGGTTCATGAACTCGATTTCAATAAAGGACACTATGGGGAACTTTGAAAAACAGTTAATGAGTATAATTAGACAGACTTGTTGCTAGGCAGAGGAGTAAATAATGAGATATATGGCAAATTTTGCAAAATATACGGCACACAAACATTCATACCCAAACAAAGCAAAATGCTAGGTAAGAACAAAGCAGTTGGCCCGTAGGGGAAAGGAGATACCCACAAGACTGGAATACAAGTCATTAACAAGCACACAAGTACTACACTACACAACAACCGCACTACTACCAGAACTGGACGAATCACTACCAAAACAACACATTGCACATCACTACCAAAACAACACAACACAACACAAGCATTGGCAAAGAATTATAGACCAGTTGCACTAACATCCCACATAATAAAATTATTTGAGAGTGATCAGGAGTCAGATTACTAGTTTTATAGAGACCAATGACCTCCACAATCCAGGCCAACAAGGATTTAGAGCAGTTTCTATGATCGAGCCACTGAGATCTATAAAGAATTCTGATCAAGAAAGAGATCTAGGGGTGGTTTTAGATAGAAAACTATAACCTGAGGATCATATTAAGAACATTCTGCGAGGGGCCTATGCTACACTTTTTAACTTTAGAATTGCTTTTAAATACATAGGTCAAAAAGTTTTAAAAGTTTTAAAAGTTTTTTAAACCTCTCGTGTATCATGAGTGTGTTAAAGCATCAGATGGTGCATTCAGATGATGAATATTACCTAGTTCCTTCATCTGGGAAGAATGAACACATATTGGTGCATTCGGATGATAAAAACTAACTACTGTAGTTTAATTGATCAACAGACTGTATATCATATGCAGACTGTATGTGGATCTGCGGGCCACTCCAAACAACAGCCTGGTGGACCAAGCTCCACCAGGGCTAAAGCACAAAGTGATATAGATGTGATAGAGATATTATATATATATATATATATATATATATATATATATATATATATATATATATATATGTCGTACCTAGTAGCCAGAACTCACTTTTTGGCCTACTATTCAAGGCCCGATTTGCCTAATAAGCCAAGTTTTCCTGAATTAATATATTTTCACTAATTTTTTTCTTATGAAATGATAAATCAACCCATTTCATTATGTATGAGGTCAATTTTTTTTTATTGGAGTTAAAATTAACGTAGATATATGACCGAACCTAACCAACCCTACCTAACCTAACCTAACCTATCTTTATAGGTTAGGTTTGGTTAGGTAGCCGAAAAAGTTAGGTTAGGTTAGGTTAGGTAGGTTAGGTAGTCGAAAAACAATTAATTCATGAAAACTTGGCTTATTAGGCAAATCGGGCCTTGCATAGTAGGCTGAGAAGTGCGTTCTGGCTACTAGGTACGACATATATATATATATATATATATATATATATATATATATATATATATATATATATATATATATATATATATATATATATATATATATATATATGTCGTACCTAGTCGCCAGAACGCACTTTTCAGCCTACTATGCAAGGCCCGATTTGCCTAATAAGCCAAGTTTTCATGAATTAATATATTTTCTCTATTTTTTTTCTTATGAAATGATAAAGCTATCCATTTCATTATGTATGAGGTCAATTCTTTTTTTATTGGAGTTAAAATTAATAGAGATATATGACCGAACCTAACCTATCTTTATAGGATAGGTTAGGTAGCTGAAAATGTTAGGTTAGGTAGTCGAAAAAACATTAATTCAAGAAAACTTGGCTTATTAGGCAAATCGGGCCTTGCATAGTAGGCTGAGATGTGCGTTCTGGCTACTAGGTACGACACATTATATATATATATATATATATATATATATATATATATATATATATATATATATATATATATATATATATATATGTATATATATATATATATATATATATATATATATATATATATATATATATATATATATATATATATATCGGACAATTAGTAAAAAAAAAAAAAAAAAAAAAATTAAATTATTTTACCTTGTACCTAGATCCACCAGGCCTGTTTGGTGCCTGTTTCAGTACTTCAGACATCTGGAAGGTCACATCCTCCTCCTCAACTTGTGGATGTGCGTTGATAGATGATTCTGTAAAATTAAGTTATTTATATAATAATAAATTCAGTATAACAATAATATTCTGTAAAATTAAAAGTAATTTATACATCAATCAGATAAAACTCTCCAGAGATGGTGATACACAACATATAAAGGACAAGTTTCAGAACAAAATATGCATTTAGGAATAAGGTTTTGTACATGTAGGTAGCACATGAGAAAATAAGTGGAAGGTGATCAAGTTTATATTAACATGTTAATGACTTTGTTAAGGCTTTGCAAGAATGAAAAAATATTAATAATATAATATCACCTACCAATTAATTGTACATCATTTATAAGTCAATTATTTGCATTATTATTATTCAATACTAATGATATAAAAATGCATTTTGTAATCTACTATTTATGCAAGTATTAAGCACAGGATCATGAAATAAACTGCAAAATACTGTAATGGATAAACCAATTAATTTTACATTTTCCTATAGCTAAGTCAGTCAGTTCTATTAGCAGCAGAGAACAATTATGCCCAACCTCTATTAAATGAAACAATCTTAAGAGCAAGTGATAGAAATATAATCATTTATGCTTGGGATTATGGAATGGTTCCAAATATGAAAAATATCAAGTTTTTTGGTTAAAATTTTTTAACTTAAAATTTACATTTTTAAGTGAATTTATGACCATAATAATTGAATCACTAATATGATTCACTAATATATAATCCTAATAATAATCACTAATATATAATCCATTGAGCATGCTGCATCTCTTTCAGTCTCTTTGCAATTTGAACAAGAGGGTTTTTAATTGATCGAACCATATTCTTAAAGTAAAGTAAATGAGATGTATTCCATATTTTGCAAAATATACGATGAAGGCACACAAACATTCATGCCAAAACTGAAGGGCAGGATTTATGAGGAGACATTAGAGGCATTAAATATTCCAAACTAGAAGACAGAAGGAAAAGAGGAGATATGATCACTACGTACAAAACAGTAACAGGAATTGATAAACTTGATAGGGAAGATTTCCCGAGACCTGGAATTTCAAGAACAAGAGGTTATAGATTTAAACGAACTAAACAAAGATGCCGAAGAAATGTAAGACAATTCACTTTTGCAAACAGAATGGTAAACGGTTGGAACATGTTAGGTGAGAAGGTGGTGGAGGCCAAATCCGTCAAAAGTTTCAAAGCATTATATGACAAAGAGTGCTGGGAAAATGGGACACCACGAGTGTAGCTCTCCATCCATCTGATTGATAACCCAAATGAATTTTTCATGGATATGATACCAACATCAAATCATAAATCAGATGTGATCCTATCCCCACTGGATTTTGAAGAAGCCATAGACAGTATGCCTATGCACTCTGCACCAGGCCCTGACTCTTGGAACTCTATATTCATCAAGAACTGTAAAAAACGTTATCGCAGGCCCTTCACATTCTTTGGAGACAAAGCCAAGATACTGGCATTGTCCCTGACATACTAAAAACCGCAGAGATAGCACCGCCCCATAAAGGAGGAAATAAGGCAGAGGCAAAAAACTACAGACCGATAGCACTAACATCGCACATCATAAAAATCTTTGAGAGAATGCTAAGAAGTAAGATCACAAAATACATGGAATCACAGCATCTCCATAACCCCAGACAACATGGTTTCAGAACAGGGCGCTCTTGCCTATCACAGTTGCTGGACCACTCTGACATGGCACTAGATGCCATGGAAGACAAACAAAACGCTTTGACAAAAAAAAGCCTTTGACAAATGTGACCATTGTGTTATTGCACATAAAATGCGTTCAAAAGGAATTACCGGAAAAATAGGCAGATGGATATACAACTTCCTGACTAATAGAACCCAATGTGTAGTAGTCAACAAAATAAAATCTGGACCATCAACCGTAAAGAGCTCAGTCCCCAAGCGTACTGTGCTTGCTCCAATACTTTTTCTCATCCTCATATCGGACATAGACAAGGACACAACCTATAGTACTTGATCATCCTTTGCAGATGACACTAGAATCTTCACGAGAGTAGGCAACATAGAGGACACGGCAAACCTCCAATCAGATGTAAATCAGGTCTTTCTATGGGCTACAGAAAATAACATGGTGATTAACGAACATAAGTTTCAGCTCATGCGCTACGGAAAAAATAAAAAATATAAAAACGGAAACCACTTACAAAACTCAGTCAAATCATAACATTGAACGGAAAAGCAACGTAAAGGATTTGGGTGTACTGATGTCAGAAGGCCTTACATTTAAAGAACACAATAAAGTAGCCGTCACAACTGCAAGAAAAATGACAGGATAGATAACAAGAACTTTTCACACTAGAGATGCTATACCGATGATGATAGTTTTCAAGACGCTAGTGCTCTCTAGAGTGGAATACTGCTGCATAATGAAAGCCCCTTTCAAAGCTGGAGAAATTACTGACCTATACTTATGCATTTATCTTCGGTTTAACACAACAGGCACCAGACACACGCTAGGCATCATACACACTAGGATAAAACAAACATTAGGCCAGAAGTCAGAAAAGAATTCAAAGAATTTTACTGGAAAGGCTTGCTGTTAGGAAAGGAAGTAATTGAGATGAATTAATGCACAGTATGTCAATTTTGTGAAATATATGATAAAGGAACAAAAACATTTATACCAAAACAAAGATGCAGAACTAGGAAACAGGATTTGTTCAACTGAAATTTCAAGACGGACAGAGACCAAAAGACACAAAAATGGAATCAATATACGAAGAGGCCAAACCCCCAAACATACCAGTAATACAAAGAGAAACAACTACACGGCAGTGAGGAGAGAGGCAGAAAGAAATTTTGAAAAAAAGGAACAAACAAATGTAAAGTAGAACAAATCATATTCTATAAATACAGCAACAACCAATTGCAGGTAAAGGATAATATTCAGAGCTTTTAAATGCATGGATGGCGAAATACTCAAGAAATTGTTCACGACTTTTGTTAGACCAAAGTTGGAATATGCAGCGGTTGTATGGTGCCCATATCTTAAGAAGCACATAAACAAACTGGAAAAGGTGCAAAGACATGCTACTAAGTGGCTCCCAGAACTGAAGGACAAGAACTATGAGGAGAGGTTAGAGGCATTAAATATACCAAATATACTACACAAATATATATACTACACATGCACAATAAACTACCCTACACAGGCTGAGTATGGTGTGTACAATAAATTATTAGCTAAAAGATAAGACTGAGTTTGTATAAATGGGGGTTAAGTCAGAGTGGGAAAATGTAAGTGGAGTGCCTAAAAACCCTGTCCTGGGACCTCTGTAATTCATAATATATACAAATAATTTAGACTCAGGTTTGATCAGCAATATTTGAAAATTTCCAGACGATACAAAAGGGATTTTTTTCTGGATTCAGGATTATTTTTTTATGGCTGAAAACAGGTTTTCAGCAATAAAAGAAATACAGTATTGCTGGAACAACCGTCGACATCTTCAAGAGAAAACCTGAACATCTTCAAGAAGTGAAGATGACCTTGAGAAGAAGTATAGGTTGGGAGAAGTATAGGTTAGGAATTGTCTCCAAAGAATTCTCAAAGAATTACTCGTTATTGCTATCCAAGATAATTAGACGAGCCAAAGCTAAATACTACGAAGATAAATTTACCCAAATAAAGAGTACCTTACCTAAAAATATGTATGTACCTTACGTAAATAAACATTTGATTTTGAAGTGCCGGACAAACAAGGCTGTGGTGGATATGTGGGCCTGAGGGGCCTGTCCAAGCAACAGCCTGTTGGACCAAGCTCTCACATGTCAAGCCTGGCCTTGGAAGGGCTTGGTGAGTAGAACAACTACCAGAACCCTATAATGCATGTATCAAGGTGTCCAGGCAGTGAGCACCACATAATGCAGTGCAGTCCTGTAAGAATAAGCACAGTAAGTATGGGCATGGAGGGGGTGCAGCAGTGGCTTGTGAAGGGCTGGAGAGTAAATGGACATGCCCAGGGGTAAAAAGCATTAGGGTAACAGAACATAGCCCATAAAAATAGTAATGACAATGAATGAATAATTATATGAATGCAATAATACTTCATATCTCAATAGGAATACTAAGCAGGATGCAAGACAAGGTACTGGTGGTGATAGTGGTTGGTACAAGTCCTCACATCCCCACAGACACCAGTAACAGCCCTCACCTCCCAACACAGTACCCTTGTAGCGAGTTAATCTTATACTCGCTTCATTATCTTATAGCATAACTAATTAACACTAATTACAGAAGCTACACAGGTGATACTTTGGTGTGAGTTGAGCGCACTGAGCGTCGGTATCGCTACACCCTTGTTCCTTAACAACCCTTTGGACCTTTATTACAGAAAAATAGAATCAATTAATTTAATAAAATATAAAATATAAGTGCTTACTTACGATAATACTATCGGTGGAACACAAAATCTTCTTCTTCTTGATAGTAGGTGCAGTTTGCATGAAGGGTTAGTCCTCGCCATGACTGAACTGACGACAAAATGGCCGATGTGTTGATATGGCGTCAGGTGACGCTGTGACGTCACAGGTGAGGGACGCTTTGCGCATTACTCCCTCGTACTTAAAAAGTACTACAGGTACTTTTTGGTTTTATTTTTGAATATGGCAGAAGTTGGACAGCTTTTCAAATCATTATAAGGGAGTGAGTTCCATAGACTAGGTCCCTTTATTTACATAGAGTGTTTACATAGATTAAGTTTGACTCTGGGGATATCAAAGAGATATTTATGTCTGGTGGGGACGTGGCCATGTGTTCTATTACATCTGTCCAGGAAGAGTTTCAGAACAGGGTTTGCAGTTAGAAAAAGGGCTTTATAAACGTAATTTACACAGGAGAATGTATGGAGTGAATTTGTTTAGCATGTTTAAGGATTTGAACAAGGGAGCTGTGTGTTGTCTGAAGGTAGAGTTATTTATTGTCCTGATAGCAGATTTTTACTGGATGATGATGGGCTTGAGGTAGTTTGCAGAGGTTGAACCCCAAGCACAAACGCCATAAGAATGATAGGGATAGATAAGTGCATAATAGAGTGAGAGGAGAGCAGAGTAGGGTACATAATATCTGATCTTAAACAGTATACCAACTGTTTTAGAAACCTTTTTAGTTATGTGTTGTATATGGGTGCGGAAGTTGAGTCTCTTGTCTAAGTATAGGCTAAGAAACTTTCCATCATTTTTATTGCTAATGTTTACATTATCTATCTGAAGCTGAATTGCATTTGTTGATTTGTTTCCAAATAAGATATAGTAGGTCTTTTCTATGTTTTGTGTGAGGTTTGTTGGTTGACATCCACAAGTAGACTTTTTTTAATTAATTGTTTACAACATTATTTAACAGGAGTGGGTTGGGGTCAGAGTAGATGAGTAGTATCATCAGCCAACAATATAGGTTTAAGTATGTTAGAGACATTAGGGAGATCATTGATGTATATAAGAAACAGGAGGGTCCTAGGATGCTGCTCTGTGGCACCTTTACGGTAATTAAGTGGTAGAGTGGGAGAGGTTATATCATTGATGGCTTCATATTGGTGTCTGTTACTAAGATAGGATCGGATATAGTTTAGGGCAAGGCCACGGATTCCATAATGGTGGAATTTAAGTAAGAGGTAGTTATGGTTAACAGTATCAAAGGCCTTTCTCAGGCCGATGAAGAGTTCAATTGGAAACTCACTTTTGTCAAGGGCTGAGAAGATTAAGTCAAGCAGACTAACAATAGCATCATTGGTACTCTTTTGGGAGCGGAAGCCAAACTGACAGGGACTTAGTATATTGAATTTTACAAGATTGGAGTAGAGCTGTTTGTAAAAAAAAAAAAAATAATTTTGATAATATAGGTAGATTCGATATGGGTCTGTAATTATTTATGTCTGCCGTGTTACCTCCTTTATGAACTGGCGTTACTCTTGCTTTTTTAAGG
Organism: Procambarus clarkii; assembly: GCF_040958095.1. Lineage (NCBI taxonomy): Eukaryota > Metazoa > Arthropoda > Malacostraca > Decapoda > Cambaridae > Procambarus > Procambarus clarkii. The sequence goes on along the minus strand of NC_091186.1, from coordinate 40,889,869 downwards.
ATATCAGGGAAGGTATGACACTCTAGGGATTTGTTGAACAGCAGTGCTATGGATGGTGCAAGGGCATGGGTGGCACGCCTGTGTACCATCGATGGTATTTCACTAATGTTCCCAGCTTTGGTTTTTAGCGAGTGAATGATGGACACAACATCTGTAGGGCTGACCGGAGAGAGGAGAAGAGAGTTTGGATAGCTGCGTGAAAGATATGTGGTAACATATGTCTGAGTCTCTGGGATTTTTCGGGCAAGGTGAGCACCAAACGATGAAAAGAAGCTATTAAATTCAGTTGCTGTTTCAAGATCTGTTGCAGGTGTATAACCATCCTTGGAGATTTTTATCTTATTATGTGAATGTTGTTTAGCTCCTAGGATGGTAGAGATGGCTCTCCATGTGCTTTTTATGTTGCCTTTTGCTTCTTTGAATCTATTCTCGTAATAGGAACGCTTTGCTCTTATTATACTATTATTATACTTATATTATATTATTATTATACTTATTATTAATTATGCGGATCAGGACATCACCTGATCAAACACATCAAACATCGTTTGACCACCATCAAACACACACACGGCGAGTCATCTACGTAGGTATTTATTGGGTGCTGGTATTCATATAACTTTTGGTGACCGTTTTTGCTGATTTTCTTCTAGAGAATGTTATTGCGAACACGTTGGTACCAAAATGAAATACATAGCTCGAGAACTAAGGTCAGGAGAGTAAAAAGAGTATACACATTTTTGTTTTGACGCTTAATTAAGGTTATTGTGAGTACTCATCGCCTGCCTAGAAACTGGAACTAGTAATTCCATCTATCATACATATCATACAAGAGGAGCCACACATCTATGGATCATCCAATAAAATCAGCAGACTTCTAGATGTTACTACTGCTCGGCTTAGACTCGGTTACAAGTATCTCTGGGAATTCTCATTATCTGCTGATGTAGACCTGACCAAATGTAAACTGTGTCAACAAAATTATTCGCACACCCTCCGTCACTATGTGATGGAGTGCGAAAAGATACATGAATTTAGAGACAATTCTATAACCAATGTTCCAGCGATGTGTCAATATTTCATTCAAAATGATCTGCTACCAGAAATTTTAGCCAAATATCCCCAGTTTGCTAACTGTAGATAACAACTAAGTGATTGTAACCTATCCACCGCTGCCCACTGGATGGGGGACGGTGTGCAGGACAAACATATAAATTTTGATACTAGCTCTCCACATATGTCAGTTGCTTAATTTAGAACCTGTACTTGAGGTCGATCTCGAACCCATTGTTGATGTGATGACTTATATTGAATTTTGTAACTAGCTCATCAAGATTGTAACTTGCTTAGCTAAATGAATTGTGGGGTTCAGTCCCTGAGCCCATTATGTGCCTCTGTAACCCTTTCCACAACCGCCCACAAGATGGGTATGGGGTGCATAATGGGGTGGGGTGTCTTGGCCAAACGTGCCACATCAAAACCACAAGTTGACATTGAATGTGAATTAACAATGAGACAAGTAAGATTTATACTAATACATTTATACTAACTCTGTTGAGCGTTGACCATTTATACATCAAATCTGTTGATGTGAGCACTTTAGTTTAGTCTGCCGTTTAAAGAAAAAAAGAGCATATCAATGGTATATCACAGAAAACGAATTTATCATAAACTCATGTATTTGTCTTATCATATTGAACTGCATTCATATTTTTAATATATAACAATATGAATATACAAATTTCTGTAAATCCCCTACCTTGTTGGAATCTGTGGAAATGAATGAGCAAATGTGCTGGCTGAAGGCGCTGAAGGAAACCACATTGGTTTCATTTTGGATACAAATGTCCATGGAAATTCAAAATGGAAACTAATTATATAGTTGAACCTGCAGAGACGAGTTTAAGAATCTGTGTTGAGAGTGATGGACACAGCCTTCACAATTATACTTCAGAGAATGTAAACATCTAAGAGTCATTAGAAATATGTGTAGAATAATAAACCCTACATTGTTTGAGTTAGGGAAAACACCATTTGTGATATATAGATACTATAGCTGTTCCTAAAGATTCACCCTTTTTTGCACCAGCAAGATAACATATAAGATTTTAAGAGTTGACGAATGTTAATATTCTTGTTTGATAAACTGTGAACTTGAGACATAGTTAATAAGAACATATTAACACAACAAAATGTTTTCAAAATCCTTAACACCACTTTCCAGCAACTTATATAATTTATATAAATTATTTTAGAGAATAATACATAAATTATATATTTAAACATGATATAGTGTTTAGTGGAATGTATAAGGAGTCAAATTGTGTTAAAAAGAGCAATTTTTAGAAAATTTGGAAAAATACTTTTTTCTGTTCAAATTATAACTAAATGGATTATAAAGGTTTCACTCAGCCAATATATATCATTCACAATTTATTAATGAATTTTACAAAAAAACACCATAAATTTTATATTTAAACATGTAAAAACTATTTGTTTTACATTTGGAAGAAAATAATTGTAGAAAAACAATTTATAATTAAACCTTTGTGTTTGGATTTTTTGAGTAAAAGTTTCTCAAAGGCTCTCCTGCACCATTCTCAATGCAAATCATTCCCACACCTATGGCAAGAGATAGGCGAACGTTGTGTAGATGATTTGTGTTTGCTGGGATGGCGTCTCCTCGTGAGCACAATACGGGTAGGTCTGCCTCAGAGCTTCCCCCCACGTGTACTGGCAAGCCTCTCCAACCCACGCCGCGTCTCGCGTTCATTAGACAAATTATTGTCATGAATATTAGTATTTCTCGCATTTACGCTTGAAATGTTGAAGACTGGACGGGTTTATTATTTAGAAGAGGATAATATTATTATTTGCCAATTTAGGGATAGTAAACATATAAGGGAGAGGAATTAATGTCTCCCCATGGCATTCACTCGTGACGTTAACTTTTATTACTAGATAATCGCTATGACTCCAACGCTCTATTCAGCTTTTAGTTGGAGGTCAATTCATCTGTAATTAATTATCATACAGAATGCCTTGGTTATAGAGAATCGAATTTAATTCTCAGATACATTGGATATAATGTGTTTATTGTAATGAAATCTGACGCAATACTGGCGTCGGGTGACGTGAGAATTCTACGTGTTGTTAATTTTACTTACTACAATAATTAATAGAGTTAGTAATAAGTAATGAGAATACAACAGTGTTGTATTCGGTGTTGGAAATTCCCAACACAGGGGTTTCGTGCTGGACCTGTAGCATCAGCCCCCCTCTACTGGCAGGGGGTTGGTGCTGGACCTGTAGCTTCAGCCCCCCTCTATTGGCAGGGGGTTGGTGCTGGACCTGTAGCTCCAGACCCCCTCTACTGGCAGGGGGTTGGTTCTGGACCTGTAGCTCTAGTCCCCTTCTACTGGCAGGGTTTGGTGCAGGACTAGTAGTTCCAACCCCCCTCTACTGGCAGGGGGTGGGTGCTGAACCTGTAGCTCCAGCCACCCCTCTACTGGCAGGGGGTTGGTGCTGGACCTGTAGCTCCAGCCCTCCTCTACTGGCAGAGAGTAGGTGCTGGACCTGTAGCTCCAGCCCCCCTCTACTGGCAGGGGGTTGGGGCTGGCCTTATAGCTCCAGCCCTCCTCTACTGGCAGAGGGTACGTGCTGGACCTGTAGCTCCAGCCCCCCTCTACTGGAAGAGGGTTGGTGCTCGACCTGTAACTCAAGCCCCCCTCTACTGGAAGAGGGTTGGTGCTCGATCTATAGCTCCAGCCCCCCTCTACTGGCAGGGGGTAGGTGCTGCACCTGTAGCTCCAGCCCCGCCCCCCCCCTCTACTGGGAGGGGGTTGGTGCTTGACGTGTAGCTCCAGCCCCCCCTCTACTCTCAGGGGGTTGGTGCTGGACCTGTAGCTCCAGTCCCCCTCTACTGGCAGGGGGTTGGTGCTGGACCTGTAGCTCCAGCCCCCCTCTACTGGCAGGGGGTTGGTGCTGGACCTGTAGCTCCAGTCCCCCTCTACTGGCAGGGGGTTGGTGCTGGACCTGTAGCTCCAGTCCCACTCTACTGGCTGGGGGTTGGTGCTGGATCTGTAGCTCCAGCCCCCTTTACTGGCAGGGAGTTGGTGCTGGACCTGTAGCTCTAGCCCCCTCTACTGGCAGGGGGTTGGTGTTGGACCTGTAGCTCCAGCCCCACACTACTGGCAAGGAGTGGGTGCTGGACCTGTAGTTCCAGCCCCCCTCTACTGGCAGGGGGTTGGTGCTGCACCTGTAGCTCCAGCCCCCCTCTACTGGCAGGGGGTTGGTGTTGGACTTGTAGCTCCAGACCCCTCTACTGGTAGGGGGTTGGTGTGGGATCTGTAGCTCCAGCCCCCTGTACTGGCAGGATGGGGGGGGGGGGGGGCTGGACCTGTAGCTCCAGCCCCCCCTCTACTGGCAGGGGTTTCGTGCTGGACCTGTAGCATCAGCCCCCCTCTACTGGCAGGGGGTTCGTGCTGGACCTGTAGCTTCAGCCCCCCTCTATTGGCAGGGGGTTGGTGCTGGACCTGTAGCTCCAGACCCCCTCTACTGGAAGGGGGTTGGTGCTGGACCTGTAGCTCCAGCCCCTCCTCTACTGGAATGGGGTTGGTTCTGGACCTGAAGCTCTAGTCCCCTTCTACTGGCAGGGTTTGGTGCAGGACTAGTTCCAACCCCCCTCTACTGGCAGGGGGTAGGTGCTGGACCTGTAGCTCCAGCCACCCCTCTACTGGCAGGGGGTTGGTGCTGGACCTGTAGCTCCAGCCCTCCTCTACTGGCAGAGGGTAGGTGCTGGACCTGTAGCTCCAGCCCCCCTCTACTGGAAGAGTGTTGGTGCTCGACCTGTAACTCAAGCCCCCCTCTACTGGAAGAGGGTTGGTGCTGGATCAATAGCTCCAGCCCCCCTCTACTGGCAGGGGGTAGGTGCTGCACCTGTAGCTCCAGCCCCGCCCCCCATCTACTGGCAGGGGGTTGGTGCTTGACGTGTAGCTCCAGCCCCCCCCTCTACTGGCAGGGGGTTGGTGCTGAACCTGTAGCTTCAGCCCCCTATACTGGCAGGGGGTTGGTGCTTGACCTGCAGCTCAAGCCCCCTCTCTACTGGCAGGGGGTAGGTGCTGCACCTGTAGCTCCAGCCCCGCCCCCCATCTACTGGCAGGGGGTTGGTGCTTGACGTGTAGCTCCAGCCCCCCCCCCTCTCCAGGCAGGGGGTTCCTGCTAGACCTGAAGCTCTAGGCCCCCCCCCACCTCTACTGGCAGGGGGTTGGAGATGGACCTGTAGCTCCAGCCATCCTCTATAGCCAGGGGGTTGGCCCTGAATCTGTAGCTCCACTCCGCCCTCTACTGGCAGGGGATTGGTTCTGGACCTGTAGCTCCAGCCCCCCTCTACTGGCAGGGGGATGGTGCTGGACCTGTAGCTCCAGCCCCCTTCTACTGGCAGGGGGTTGGTGCTGGACCTGTAACTCCAGGCCCCCTCAACTGGTAGGGGTTTGGTGCTGGACCTGTAGCTCCAGCCCCCCTCTACTGGCAGGAGGTTGGCGCTGGATCTGTAGCTTCAGCCCCCTCTACTGGCAGGAGGTTGGTGCTGGACCTCTAGATCTAGCCCCCCTCTACTGGCAGGGTGTTGGTGCTGGACCTCTAGATCTAGCCCCCCTCTACTGGCAGGGTGTTGGTGCTTGACCTGTAGCTCCAGCCCCCCTCTACTGGCAGGTTGATGCTGGACCTGTAGCTCCAGCCACACTCTACTGGCTGGGGGTTGGCCCTGAATCTGTAGCTCCAGCCCTCTCTACTGGCAGGGGGTTGATGCTGCAACCCTCCAGCCCCCCTCTACTGGCAGGGGGTTGATGCTGGACCTGTAGCTCTAGCCCCCCTCTACTGGCAGGGTGTTGGTGCTGGACCTGTAGCTGCAGCCCCCTCTACGGGCAGGGTGGGGTTGGTCCTGGACCTGTAACTCCAGCCCCCCTCTACTGGCAGGGGGTTGGTGCTGGACCTGTAGCTCCAGCCCCCCTTACTGGCAGGGGGTTGGTGCTGGACCTGTAGCTCCAATCCCCTCTACTGGCAGGGGTTGGTGCAGGACTAGTAGTTCCAACCCCCCTCTACTGACAGGGGGTAGGTGCTGGACCTGTAGCTCCAGCCCCCCTCTACTCTCAGGGGGTTGGTGCTGGACCTGTAGCTCCAGCCCCTCCTCTACTGGCAGGGGGTTGGTGCTGGACCTGTAGCTCTAGCCCCCTCTACTGGCAGGGGGTTGGTGTTGGACTTGTAGCTCCAGCCCTGCTCTGTTAGCAGGGGGTTGGTGCTGGACCTGTAGCTCCAGCCCCACACTACTGGCAAGGAGTGGGTGCTGGACCTGTAGTTCCAGCCCCCCTCTACTGGCAGGGGGTTGGTTCTGCACCTGTAGCTCCAGCCCCCCTCTACTGGCAGGGGGTTGGTGTGGGATCTGTAGCTCCAGCCCCCCTCTACTGGCAAGGGGGTTGGCCCTGGACCTATAGCTTCAGCCTTCCCTCTACTGGCAGGGGATTGGTGCTGGACCTATAGCTCCAGCCCCCCTCTACTGGCAGGAGGTTGGCCCTGGACCTGTAGCTCTAGCCCCCCTCTACTGGCAGGGGGTTGGTGCTGGACCTGTAGCACCAGCCCCCCTCTACTGGCAGGAGGTTGGCCCTGGACCTGTAGCTCCAGCCCCCCTCTACTGGCAGGGGGTTGGTGCTGGACCTGTAGCTTCAGCTCCCCTCTACTGGCATCGGGTTGGTGCTGGACCTGTAGCTCCAGCCCCCCTCTACTGGCAGAGGGGTGGTGCTGGACCTGTAGCTCCAGCCCCCCTCTACTGGCAGGGGGTTGGTGCTGGACCTGTAGCTCCAGCCCCCCTCTACTGGCAGGGGGTTGGCGCTGGACCTGTAGCTCCAGCCCCCCTCTACTGGCAGCGGGTTGGTGCTGGACCTGTAGCTCCCCCCCCCCTCTACTGGCAAGGGGTTGGTGCTGGACCTGTAGCTCCCCCCCCCCCTCTACTGGCAGGGGGTTGGTGCTGGACCTGTAGCTCCAGCCCCCCCTCTACTGGCAGGAGGTTGGCCCTGGACCTGTCGCTCCAGCCCCCCCTCTACTGGCAGGGGGTTGGCGCTGGACCTGTAGCTCCAGCCCCCCTCTACTGGCAGCGGGTTGGTGCTGGACCTGTAGCTCCCCCCCCCCCCCTCTACTGGCAGGGGGTTGGTGCTGGACCTGTAGCTCCCCCCCCCCCTGTACTGGCAGGGGGTTGGTGCTGGACCTGTAGCTCCAGCCCCCCCTCTACTGGCAGGGGATTGGTGTTGGACCTGAAGCTCCAGGACCCCTTAAACTGGTAGATGGTTGGTGCTGGACCTGTAGCTACAGCCCCCCTCTACTGGCAGAGGGGTGGTGCTGGACCTGTAGCTCCAGCCCCCTTCTACTGGCAGGGGGTTGGTGCTGGACCTGTAGCTCCAGCCCCCCTCTACTGGCAGGGGGTTGCTGCTTGACCTGTAGCTCCAGCCCCCCTCTATTGGAAGAGGGTTGGTGCTGGACTTGTAGCTCCAGCCCCCCTCTACTGGCAGGGGGTTGGTGCTGGACCTGTAGTTCCAACCCCCCTCTACTGGCAGGGGGTTGCTGCTTGACCTGTAGCTCCAGCCCCCCTCTATTGGAAGAGGGTTGGTGCTGGACTTGTAGCTCCAGCCCCCCTCTACTGGCAGGGGGTTGGTCATGGACCTGTAGCTCCAGCCCCCCCCCTCTACTGGCAGGGGGTTGGTGCTGGACCTATAGCTTCAGCCGCCCTCTACTGGCAGGGGGTTGGTGCTAGACCAGTAGTTCCAGCCCCCCCCCCCTCTACTGGCAGGGGGTTGGTGCTGGACCAGTAGCTCCAGCCCCCCCCTCTACTGGTAGGGGGTTGGTGCTGGACCTGTAGCTCCAGCCCCCCTTTACTGGCAGTGGGTTGGTGCTGGACCTGTAGCTCCAGCCCCCCTTTACTGGCAGTGGGTTGGTGCTGGACCTGTAGCTCCAGCCCCCCTTTACTGGCAGGGGGTAGGTGCTGGACCTGTAGCTCCAGCCCCCCCTCTACTGGCAGGGGGTTGGTGCTGGACCTGTAGCTCCAGCCCCCCTCTACTGGGAGGGGGTTGGTGCTAGACCTGTAGCTCCAGCCCCCCTCTACTGGCTGGGGGTTGGTGCTGGACCTGTAGCTCCTGCCCTCCTCAACTGGCAGGGGGTTGGTTCTGGACCTGTAGCTCTAGCCCCCTTTACTGGCAGGGGGTTGGCCCTGGACCTGTAGCTCCAGCCTTCCCTCTATTGGCAGGTGGTTGGTGCTGGACCTGTAGCTCCAGCCCCCTCTACTGGCAGGGGGTTAGCCCTGGACCTGTAGCTCCAGCCTTCCCTCTATTGGCAGGTGGTTGGTGCTGGACCTGTAGCTCCAGCCCCCCCCCCTCTACTGATAGAGGGGTGGTGCTGGACCTGTAGCTCCAGCCCCACACTACTGGCAAGGGGTGGGTGCTGGACCTGTAGTTCCAGCCCCCCTCTACTGGCAGGGGGTTGGTGCTGCACCTGTTGCTCCAGCCCCCCTCTACTGGCAGGGGGTCGGTGCAGGACCAGTAGCTCCAGCCCAACTCTACTGACAGGGGGATGGTGCTGGACCTGTAGCTCCAGCCCCCCCCCCCTCTACTGGCAGGAAGTCGGTGCTGGACCAGTAGCTTCAGCCCCCCTCTACTGGTAGGGGGTTTCGTGCTGGACCTGTAGCTTCAGCCCCCCTCTACTGGCAGGGGGTTGGTGCTGGACCTGTAGCTCCAGCCCCCCCCCCCTCTACTGGCTGGGGGATGGTGCAGGACCAGCAGCTCCAACCCCCTCTACTGGCAGGGGGTTGGAGTTGTACCTGTAGCTCCAGCCCTCCTCCTCTACTGGCAGGGGGTTGGTGCTGGACCTGTAGCTCCAGCCCCCCTTTACTGGCAGGGGGTAGGTGCTGGACCTGTAGCTCCAGCCCCCCGTCTACTGGCAAGGGGTTGGTGCTGGACCTGTAGCTCCAGCCCCCCTCTACTGGCTGGGGGTTGGTGCTGGACCTGTAGCTCCTGCCCACCTCTACTGGTAGGGGGTTGGCACTGGACCTGTAGCTCCAGCCCACCTCAACTGGCAGGGGGTTGGTTCTGGATCTGTAGCTCCAGCCCCCCCTCTACTGGCAGGGGATAGCTACTTGACCTGTTGCTCCAGCCCCCCTCTACTGGAAGAGGGTTGGTGCTGGACCTGTAGCTCCAGCCCCCTCTACTGGCAGGGGGTTAGTGCTGGACCTGTAGCTCCAGCCCCCCTCTACTGGCAGAGGGTTCGGGCTGGACCTGTAGCTCCAGCCTCCCTCTACTGGCAGGGGGTTGGTGCTGGACCAGTAGCTCCAGCCCCCCCCCCCTCTACTGGCAGGGGGTTGGTGCTGGATCTGTAGCTCCAGCCCCCCCCCCCCTCTACTGGGAGGGGGTTGGTGCTTGACGTGTAGCTCCACCCCACCTCTACTGGCAGGGGGTTGGTGCTGGACCTGTAGCTCCAGCCCCCCCTCTACTGGCAGGGGGTTTGTGCTGGACCTGTAGCTCCAGCCCCCCTCTACTGGAAGAGGGCTGGTGATGGACCAATAGCTCCAGCCCCCCTCTACTGGCAGGGGGTAGGTGCTGGACCTGTAGCTCCAGCCCCCCTCTACTGGCAGGGGGTAGGTGCTGCACCTGTATCTCCTGCCCCCCCCCCTCTACTGGGAGGGGGTTGGTGCTTGACGTGTAGCTCCAGCCCCCCGTCTACTGGCAGGGGGTTTGTGCTGGACCTGTAGCTCCAGCCCCCCCTCTACTGGCAGGGGGTTGGTGCAGGATCTGTAGCTCCAGCCCCCTCTACTGGCAGGGGGTTGGTGCTGGACCTGTAGCTCCAGGCTACCTCTAATGGCAGGGGGTTGATGCCTGGACCTGTAGCTCCAGCCCCCCTCTACTGGCAGGAGGTTGGTGCTGGACCTGTAGATCCAGCCCCCCTCAGTAGACTAGCAGGGGGTTGGTGCTGGACCTGTAGCTCTCGCTCCCCTCTACTGGCAGGGGGTTGGCCCTGAATCTGTAGCTCCAGCCCACCTCTACTGGCAGGGGGTTGTTGCTGAACCTATAGCTCTAGTCCCCCTCACCACTAATGGCAGGGGGGTGAAGCTGGACCTGTAGCTCCAACCCCCTCTACTGGCAGGGGGCGGTTGGTCCTGGACCTGTAGCTCCAGCCCCCCCCCCTCTACTGGCAGGAGGTTGGTGCTGTACCTGCAGCTCCAGCCTCCCCCTCTACTGGCAGGGAATTGGTGCTGAACCTGTACCTCCAGCCCACCTCTACCGGCAGGGGGGGGGGGGGGGCTGGAGCTGGACCTGTAGCTCCAGCCTCCCCCCTCTACAGGCAGGGGGTTGGTGCTGGACCTGTAGCTCCAGCCTCCCCCCTCTACTGGCAGGGGGTTGGAGCTGGACCTGTAGCTCCAGCCCCCCCCCTCTACTGGCAGGGGGTTGGTACTGGACCTGTAGCTCCAGGCCCCCTCTACTGGCAGGAGGTTGGTGCTGGACCTGTAGCTCCAGCCCCACTCTACTGGCAGGGGGTTGTTGCTGGACCTGTAGCTCCAGCCACCCTCTACTGGCAGGGGGTTGTTGCTGAACCTATAGCTCAAGCCCCCTCTACTGGCAGGGGGATGGTGCTGGACCTGTAGCTCCAGCCCCCTTCTACTGGCAGGGGGTTGGTGCTGTACCTGTAACTCCAGCCCTCCTCTACTAGGAGGGGGGTTGGTGCTGGAACTGTAGCTCCAGCCCCCCTCTACTGGCAGGGGGTTGGTGCTGAACCTGTAGCTCCAGGCCCCCTCTACTGGTAGGGGGTCGGTGCTGGACCTGCAGCTCCTTCCCCCCTCTCTACTGGCAGGGGGTTGGTGTGGGATCTGTAGCTCCAGCCCCCTCTACTGGCAGGATGGGGGGGGGGGTGCTGGACCTGTAGCTCCAGCCCCCCCTCTACTGGCAGGGTGTGGGACATTTGGGGCTTGAATCTGATTATTTAAATATTAATGTAGTAAATTAAATTATGAAGGACCACCCGCTTTTATAGTAAAGAGGGAAACTGAGAATTTCTGATCATTAGATAATTCCTAGATGAACCAGTAACTATGGATAAAATACTAGAGAATATGATCATAGAAATAATTAATGGGCTGTATAATTAAATGAATCAAACCCTCAAACACCTACATTGGGGGGTTATTACTGGAACTCAGTACGTCCAGGAACTAGTGTGGTTCGTTCACTAATCCAAATTATAATAATCTAATCCTATGAATTATAGTGAAACTAATGTCATTACCATGAATGGGAACATAGATTATAAGTATAGTAATGATAATCACAATAAACACACGTTAATCCAAAGAAATTCTGCATATAAGTAATTTCAGGAATATCATGAATTAATACAAAGAAATCTTAGCTTAATGATGATTCCTTTATGTAAGCCACAACGATTCCTCTAATTCGCTGGGCTCGGCTGGCTGACGAATGGGATGGATTAACATGGGAGAAGGCGGCAGGGAGAATTCTTCTCTCGTGCTGCAAAACAAATATTTACAGTAGCAACTAATTAAACTACTGAATCTCTATATTCAAGAAATTAAGAGTTACAGGTGATAAAAGGCAATCACCTGTGGTTTGGTGTTGGCATGCGTCGTCACGGTCAATCACCCAGCTACTACACTACGCTTTACAAGATGCATCAAATAAAGAGAAGATACTTAGCTAATAAGGGCACTGTATAAGTTTTAAGATTGCCGAAATTCGCGCCCCAGGCTCTGGCTTCCGCTTATCCTGGATAATGGCTCGCTTCACTGGTCGGTCACGTGCAGTCAGGAACCAGATTAAAAAGGTTCCTTATGTTACACCAGCACCAGTTGAAGATATTATCTGCAAGGTTGTTCACGCCTCACAGTGGCGACTTTCATCTGAGGATGGATAACGTCTACCCTGATGGCTGGGTAATGGCGTCTCCTCGTGAGCACAATACGGGTAGGTCTGCCTCAGAGCTTCCCCCCACGTGTACTGGCAAGCCTCTCCAACCCACGCCGCGTCTCGCGTTCATTAGACAAATTATTGTCATGAATATTAGTATTTCTCGCATTTACGCTTGAAATGTTGAAGACTGGACGGGTTTATTATTTAGAAGAGGATAATATTATTATTTGCCAATTTAGGGATAGTAAACATATAAGGGAGAGGAATTAATGTCTCCCCATGGCATTCACTCGTGACGTTAACTTTTATTACTAGATAATCGCTATGACTCCAACGCTCTATTCAGCTTTTAGTTGGAGGTCAATTCATCTGTAATTAATTATCATACAGAATGCCTTGGTTATAGAGAATCGAATTTAATTCTCAGATACATTGGATATAATGTGTTTATTGTAATGAAATCTGACGCAATACTGGCGTCGGGTGACGTGAGAATTCTACGTGTTGTTAATTTTACTTACTACAATAATTAATAGAGTTAGTAATAAGTAATGAGAATACAACAGTGTTGTATTCGGTGTTGGAAATTCCCAACACAGGGGTTTCGTGCTGGACCTGTAGCATCAGCCCCCCTCTACTGGCAGGGGGTTGGTGCTGGACCTGTAGCTTCAGCCCCCCTCTATTGGCAGGGGGTTGGTGCTGGACCTGTAGCTCCAGACCCCCTCTACTGGCAGGGGGTTGGTTCTGGACCTGTAGCTCTAGTCCCCTTCTACTGGCAGGGTTTGGTGCAGGACTAGTAGTTCCAACCCCCCTCTACTGGCAGGGGGTGGGTGCTGAACCTGTAGCTCCAGCCACCCCTCTACTGGCAGGGGGTTGGTGCTGGACCTGTAGCTCCAGCCCCCCTCTATTGGCAGGGGGTTGGTGCTGGACCTGTAGCTCCAGACCCCCTCTACTGGCAGGGGGTTGGTTCTGGACCTGTAGCTCTAGTCCCCTTCTACTGGCAGGGTTTGGTGCAGGACTAGTAGTTCCAACCCCCCTCTACTGGCAGGGGGTGGGTGCTGAACCTGTAGCTCCAGCCACCCCTCTACTGGCAGGGGGTTGGTGCTGGACCTGTAGCTCCAGCCCTCCTCTACTGGCAGAGAGTAGGTGCTGGACCTGTAGCTCCAGCCCCCCCTCTACTGGCAGGGGGTTGGGGCTGGCCTTATAGCTCCAGCCCTCCTCTACTGGCAGAGGGTACGTGCTGGACCTGTAGCTCCAGCCCCCCTCTACTGGAAGAGGGTTGGTGCTCGACCTGTAACTCAAGCCCCCCTCTACTGGAAGAGGGTTGGTGCTCGATCTATAGCTCCAGCCCCCCTCTACTGGCAGGGGGTAGGTGCTGCACCTGTAGCTCCAGCCCCGCCCCCCCCCCTCTACTGGGAGGGGGTTGGTGCTTGACGTGTAGCTCCAGCCCCCCCTCTACTCTCAGGGGTTGGTGCTGGACCTGTAGCTCCAGTCCCCCTCTACTGGCAGGGGGTTGGTGCTGGACCTGTAGCTCCAGCCCCCCTCTACTGGCAGGGGGTTGGTGCTGGACCTGTAGCTCCAGTCCCCCTCTACTGGCAGGGGGTTGGTGCTGGACCTGTAGCTCCAGTCCCACTCTACTGGCTGGGGGTTGGTGCTGGATCTGTAGCTCCAGCCCCCTTTACTGGCAGGGAGTTGGTGTTGGACCTGTAGCTCCAGCCCCACACTACTGGCAAGGAGTGGGTGCTGGACCTGTAGTTCCAGCCCCCCTCTACTGGCAGGGGGTTGGTGCTGCACCTGTAGCTCCAGCCCCCCTCTACTGGCAGGGGGTTGGTGTTGGACTTGTAGCTCCAGACCCCTCTACTGGTAGGGGGTTGGTGTGGGATCTGTAGCTCCAGCCCCCTGTACTGGCAGGATGGGGGGGGGGGTGCTGGACCTGTAGCTCCAGCCCCCCCTCTACTGGCAGGGGTTTCGTGCTGGACCTGTAGCATCAGCCCCCCTCTACTGGCAGGGGGTTCGTGCTGGACCTGTAGCTTCAGCCCCCCTCTATTGGCAGGGGGTTGGTGCTGGACCTGTAGCTCCAGCCCCTCCTCTACTGGAATGGGGTTGGTTCTGGACCTGAAGCTCTAGTCCCCTTCTACTGGCAGGGTTTGGTGCAGGACTAGTTCCAACCCCCCTCTACTGGCAGGGGGTAGGTGCTGGACCTGTAGCTCCAGCCACCCCTCTACTGGCAGGGGGTTGGTGCTGGACCTGTAGCTCCAGCCCTCCTCTACTGGCAGAGGGTAGGTGCTGGACCTGTAGCTCCAGCCCCCCTCTACTGGAAGAGTGTTGGTGCTCGACCTGTAACTCAAGCCCCCCTCTACTGGAAGAGGGTTGGTGCTGGATCTATAGCTCCAGCCCCCCTCTACTGGCAGGGGGTAGGTGCTGCACCTGTAGCTCCAGCCCCGCCCCCCATCTACTGGCAGGGGGTTGGTGCTTGACGTGTAGCTCCAGCCCCCCCCCCTCTACTGGCAGGGGGTTGGTGCTGAACCTGTAGCTTCAGCCCCCTATACTGGCAGGGGGTTGGTGCTTGACCTGCAGCTCAAGCCCCCTCTCTACTGGCAGGGGGTAGGTGCTGCACCTGTAGCTCCAGCCCCGCCCCCCATCTACTGGCAGGGGGTTGGTGCTTGACGTGTAGCTCCAGCCCCCCCCCTCTCCAGGCAGGGGGTTCCTGCTAGACCTGAAGCTCTAGGCCCCCCCCCCCACCTCTACTGGCAGGGGGTTGGAGATGGACCTGTAGCTCCAGCCATCCTCTATAGCCAGGGGGTTGGCCCTGAATCTGTAGCTCCACTCCGCCCTCTACTGGCAGGGGATTGGTTCTGGACCTGTAGCTCCAGCCCCCCTCTACTGGCAGGGGGATGGTGCTGGACCTGTAGCTCCAGCCCCCTTCTACTGGCAGGGGGTTGGTGCTGGACCTGTAACTCCAGGCCCCCTCAACTGGTAGGGGTTTGGTGCTGGACCTGTAGCTCCAGCCCCCCTCTACTGGCAGGAGGTTGGCGCTGGATCTGTAGCTTCAGCCCCCTCTACTGGCAGGAGGTTGGCGCTGGACCTCTAGATCTAGCCCCCCTCTACTGGCAGGGTGTTGGTGCTGGACCTCTAGATCTAGCCCCCCTCTACTGGCAGGGTGTTGGTGCTTGACCTGTAGCTCCAGCCCCCCTCTACTGGCAGGTTGATGCTGGACCTGTAGCTCCAGCCACACTCTACTGGCTGGGGGTTGGCCCTGAATCTGTAGCTCCAGCCCTCTCTACTGGCAGGGGGTTGATGCTGCAACCCTCCAGCCCCCCTCTACTGACAGGGGGTTGATGCTGGACCTGTAGCTCTAGCCCCCCTCTACTGGCAGGGTGTTGGTGCTGGACCTGTAGCTGCAGCCCCCTCTACGGGCAGGGTGGGGTTGGTCCTGGACCTGTAACTCCAGCCCCCCTCTACTGGCAGGGGGTTGGTGCTGGACCTGTAGCTCCAGCCCCCCTTACTGGCAGGGGGTTGGTGCTGGACCTGTAGCTCCAATCCCCTCTACTGGCAGGGGTTGGTGCAGGACTAGTAGTTCCAACCCCCCTCTACTGACAGGGGGTAGGTGCTGGACCTGTAGCTCCAGCCCCCCTCTACTCTCAGGGGGTTGGTGCTGGACCTGTAGCTCCAGCCCCTCCTCTACTGGCAGGGGGTTGGTGCTGGACCTGTAGCTCTAGCCCCCTCTACTGGCAGGGGGTTGGTGTTGGACTTGTAGCTCCAGCCCTGCTCTGTTAGCAGGGGGTTGGTGCTGGACCTGTAGCTCCAGCCCCACACTACTGGCAAGGAGTGGGTGCTGGACCTGTAGTTCCAGCCCCCCTCTACTGGCAGGGGGTTGGTTCTGCACCTGTAGCTCCAGCCCCCCTCTACTGGCAGGGGGTTGGTGTGGGATCTGTAGCTCCAGCCCCCCTCTACTGGCAAGGGGGTTGGCCCTGGACCTATAGCTTCAGCCTTCCCTCTACTGGCAGGGGATTGGTGCTGGACCTATAGCTCCAGCCCCCCTCTACTGGCAGGAGGTTGGCCCTGGACCTGTAGCTCCAGCCCCCCTCTACTGGCAGGGGGTTGGTGCTGGACCTGTAGCACCAGCCCCCCTCTACTGGCAGGAGGTTGGCCCTGGACCTGTAGCTCCAGCCCCCCTCTACTGGCAGGGGGTTGGTGCTGGACCTGTAGCTTCAGCCCCCCTCTACTGGCATCGGGTTGGTGCTGGACCTGTAGCTCCAGCCCCCCTCTACTGGCAGAGGGGTGGTGCTGGACCTGTAGCTCCAGCCCCCCTCTACTGGCAGGGGGTTGGTGCTGGACCTGTAGCTCCAGCCCCCTCTACTGGCAGGGGGTTGGCGCTGGACCTGTAGCTCCAGCCCCCCTCTACTGGCAGCGGGTTGGTGCTGGACCTGTAGCTCCCCCCCCCCCTCTACTGGCAAGGGGTTGGTGCTGGACCTGTAGCTCCCCCCCCCCTCTACTGGCAGGGGGTTGGTGCTGGACCTGTAGCTCCAGCCCCCCCTCTACTGGCAGGAGGTTGGCCCTGGACCTGTCGCTCCAGCCCCCCTCTACTGGCAGGGGGTTGGCGCTGGACCTGTAGCTCCAGCCCCCCTCTACTGGCAGCGGGTTGGTGCTGGACCTGTAGCCCCCCCCCCCCTCTACTGGCAGGGGGTTGGTGCTGGACCTGTAGCTCCCCCCCCTCTGTACTGGCAGGGGGTTGGTGCTGGACCTGTAGCTCCAGCCCCCCCTCTACTGGCAGGGGATTGGTGCTGGACCTGAAGCTCCAGGACCCCTTAAACTGGTAGATGGTTGGTGCTGGACCTGTAGCTACAGCCCCCCTCTACTGGCAGAGGGGTGGTGCTGGACCTGTAGCTCCAGCCCCCTTCTACTGGCAGGGGGTTGGTGCTGGACCTGTAGCTCCAGCCCCCCTCTACTGGCAGGGGGTTGCTGCTTGACCTGTAGCTCCAGCCCCCCTCTATTGGAAGAGGGTTGGTGCTGGACTTGTAGCTCCAGCCCCCCTCTACTGGCAGGGGGTTGGTGCTGGACCTGTAGTTCCAACCCCCCTCTACTGGCAGGGGGTTGCTGCTTGACCTGTAGCTCCAGCCCCCCTCTATTGGAAGAGGGTTGGTGCTGGACTTGTAGCTCCAGCCCCCCTCTACTGGCAGGGGGTTGGTCCTGGACCTGTAGCTCCAGCCCCCCCCCCCTCTACTGGCAGGGGGTTGGTGCTGGACCTATAGCTTCAGCCGCCCTCTACTGGCAGGGGGTTGGTGCTAGACCAGTAGTTCCAGCCCCCCCCCTCTACTGGCAGGGGGTTGGTGCTGGACCAGTAGCTCCAGCCCCTCCCCTCTACTGGTAGGGGGTTGGTGCTGGACCTGTAGCTCCAGCCCCCCTTTACTGGCAGTGGGTTGGTGCTGGACCTGTAGCTCCAGCCCCCCTTTACTGGCAGTGGGTTGGTGCTGGACCTGTAGCTCCAGCCCCCCTTTACTGGCAGGGGGTAGGTGCTGGACCTGTAGCTCCAGCCCCCCCTCTACTGGCAGGGGGTTGGTGCTGGACCTGTAGCTCCAGCCCCCCTCTACTGGGAGGGGGTTGGTGCTGGACCTGTAGGGCCAGCCCCCCGTCTACTGGCAGGGGGTTGGTGCTAGACCTGTAGCTCCAGCCCCCCTCTACTGGCTGGGGGTTGGTGCTGGACCTGTAGCTCCTGCCCTCCTCAACTGGCAGGGGGTTGGTTCTGGACCTGTAGCTCTAGCCCCCTTTACTGGCAGGGGGTTGGCCCTGGACCTGTAGCTCCAGCCTTCCCTCTATTGGCAGGTGGTTGGTGCTGGACCTGTAGCTCCAGCCCCCTCTACTGGCAGGGGGTTAGCCCTGGACCTGTAGCTCCAGCCTTCCCTCTATTGGCAGGTGGTTGGTGCTGGACCTGTAGCTCCAGCCCCCCCCTCTACTGATAGAGGGGTGGTGCTGGACCTGTAGCTCCAGCCCCACACTACTGGCAAGGGGTGGGTGCTGGACCTGTAGTTCCAGCCCCCCTCTACTGGCAGGGGGTTGGTGCTGCACCTGTTGCTCCAGCCCCCCTCTACTGGCAGGGGGTCGGTGCAGGACCAGTAGCTCCAGCCCAACTCTACTGACAGGGGGATGGTGCTGGACCTGTAGCTCCAGCCCCCCCCCTCTACTGGCAGGAAGTCGGTGCTGGACCAGTAGCTTCAGCCCCCCTCTACTGGTAGGGGGCTTCGTGCTGGACCTGTAGCTTCAGCCCCCCTCTACTGGCAGGGGGTTGGTGCTGGACCTGTAGCTCCAGCCCCCCCCCTCTACTGGCTGGGGGATGGTGCAGGACCAGCAGCTCCAACCCCCTCTACTGGCAGGGGGTTGGAGTTGTACCTGTAGCTCCAGCCCTCCTCCTCTACTGGCAGGGGGTTGGTGCTGGACCTGTAGCTCCAGCCCCCCTTTACTGGCAGGGGGTAGGTGCTGGACCTGTAGCTCCAGCCCCCCGTCTACTGGCAAGGGGTTGGTGCTGGACCTGTAGCTCCAGCCCCCCTCTACTGGCTGGGGGTTGGTGCTGGACCTGTAGCTCCTGCCCACCTCTACTGGTAGGGGGTTGGCACTGGACCTGTAGCTCCAGCCCTCCTCAACTGGCAGGGGGTTGGTTCTGGATCTGTAGCTCCAGCCCCCCCTCTACTGGCAGGGGATAGCTACTTGACCTGTAGCTCCAGCCCCCCTCTACTGGAAGAGGGTTGGTGCTGGACCTGTAGCTCCAGCCCCCTCTACTGGCAGGGGGTTAGTGCTGGACCTGTAGCTCCAGCCCCCCTCTACTGGCAGAGGGTTCGGGCTGGACCTGTAGCTCCAGCCTCCCTCTACTGGCAGGGGGTTGGTGCTGGACCAGTAGCTCCAGCCCCCCCCCCCTCTACTGGCAGGGGGTTGGTGCTGGATCTGTAGCTCCAGCCCCCCCCCCTACTGGGAGGGGGTTGGTGCTTGACGTGTAGCTCCACCCCACCTCTACTGGCAGGGGGTTGGTGCTGGACCTGTAGCTCCAGCCCCCCCTCTACTGGCAGGGGGTTTGTGCTGGACCTGTAGCTCCAGCCCCCCTCTACTGGAAGAGGGCTGGTGATGGACCAATAGCTCCAGCCCCCCTCTACTGGCAGGGGGTAGGTGCTGGACCTGTAGCTCCAGCCCCCCTCTACTGGCAGGGGGTAGGTGCTGCACCTGTATCTCCTGCCCCCCCCCCTCTACTGGGAGGGGGTTGGTGCTTGACGTGTAGCTCCAGCCCCCCGTCTACTGGCAGGGGGTTTGTGCTGGACCTGTAGCTCCAGCCCCCCCCTCTACTGGCAAGGGGGTTGGTGCAGGATCTGTAGCTCCAGCCCCCTCTACTGGCAGGGGGTTGGTGCTGGACCTGTAGCTCTAGCCCCCTCTACTGGCAGGGGGTTGGTGTTGGACTTGTAGCTCCAGCCCTGCTGTATTGGCAGGGGGTTGGTGCTGGACCTGGAACTCCAGCCCCACACTACTGGCAAGGGGTGGGTGCTGGACCTGTAGTTCCAGCCCCTCTCTACTGGCAGGGGGTTGGTGCTGCACCTGTAGCTCCAGTCCCCCCCTCTACTGGCAGGGGGTCGGTTCAGGACCAGTAGCTCCAGCCCCCCCCCCCCTCTACTGGCCGAGGGTTGGTGCTGGACCTGTTGCTCCAGCCCAACTCTACTGGCAGGGGATTGGTGCTGGATCTGTAGCTCCAGCCCCACTCTACTGACAGGGGGATGGTGCTGGACCTGTAGCTCCGGCCCCCCCCCCTCTACTGGCAGGGGGTTGGTGCTGGACCTGTAGCTCCAGCCCCTCTCTACTGGCAAGGGGTTGGTGCTGGACCTGTAGCTCCAGGACCCTCCTCTGGCAGAGGGTTGGTACTGGACCTGTAGCTCCATGTCCCCTTCTACTGGCAGGGGGTTAGTTCTGGACTTGTAGCTCCAACCGCCGTTCTACTGGCAGGGGGTTGGTGCTGGACCTGTAGCTCCAGCCCCCCCTCTACTGGCAGGGGGTTGGTGCTGGACCTGTAGCTCCAGCCCCCCTCTACTGGCAGGGGGTTGGTGCTGGACCTGTAGCTCCAGCCCCCCCTCTACTTGCAGGGGGTTGGTGCTGGACCTGTAGCTCCAGCCCCCCTCTACTGGCAAGGGGTTGGTGCTGGACCTGTAGCTCCAGCCCCCCTCTACTGGCAGGATGTTGGTGCTGGACCTGTAGCTCAAGCCCCCCCCCCCCCCCCCCGCCCATCCCTCTACTGGCATGGGGTTGGTGCTGGCATTGTTGTGGAGTTCGTTGGCAATTTTAAGGCTTCAGTTTCTTCGTACCCAGCAGTGGTCTGATTTGGTTCGCTGTCTTACTGGATTCAACGTCCTCCCAGCGAGCATAAGAAATATTGCCGGAACAACCGTACACATCTTCAAGTGGAAACTAATTTGTTTCTCCTAAGGAGTGCTAGATCAACCGGGCTGTGGTGGATATGTGGGCCTGCGGGCCGCTCCAAGCAACAGCCTAGTGGACCAAACTCTCTCAAGTCAAGCCTGGCTTTGGGCCGGGCTTGGGGAGTACAACAACTCCCAGAACCCCATCAACCAGGTATCAACCAGGTATACTTTTTTGGAAAGGTTGGTGGAATGTCTCCCGCTCTCTGCGCCTCTGTGAGGGGGGCCAGGATCGTGGGTTCAATAGAGGATCACGGGTTCAATCACCATGCAGGACAGAAATGGTTAACATGTTTCCTGTTGCCTTTCACCTGTTGCCTCTGTTCACCAACCAGTAAATATTTATCCAGGAGTTAGGCAACTATTGTGGATTGTATGTTAAGGAAAGTCAGTAGTTGACCTTTGGGAACCCCAATAAACCTAAGAACAGGCTTCCTCTCCTCAAAACTCAACTCTTTATCTTGTGGTATGACCTATGAGAGAAAATAAAAAACTTACTGTTAATTGCTTCTGGGGGATCTGTCCAGTGATTTCCTGAACTTTATCCATGATGCTGGAGGCTGAGACTTCCAGGTGTACGGGGTCAGCTGTGGCACCTGTCTCTGTGGTCATCATCTCCAGGGCCTCCCTGATGGTCTCCTGCACCTGTCATTACCAACACAAACATTAATGGTGGAGGCTGAGTCTCCCAGGTGTACGGGGTCAGCTGTGGCACCTGTCTCTGTGGTCGTCATCTCCAGGGCCTCCCT
Source organism: Procambarus clarkii (assembly GCF_040958095.1). Taxonomy (NCBI): domain Eukaryota; kingdom Metazoa; phylum Arthropoda; class Malacostraca; order Decapoda; family Cambaridae; genus Procambarus; species Procambarus clarkii. The sequence continues at coordinate 40,868,716 of NC_091186.1, read as the reverse complement.
GATGGTCTCCTGCATCTGTCATTACCAACTCAAACATTAATGGTGGAACCTGGACTATAATGAAGCATCAGGCTCTGAATAAAGTAACTGGACTATAATGAAGCATCAGGCTCTGAGTAAAGTAACTGGACTATAATGAAGCATCAGGCTCTGAATAAAGTAACTGGACTATAATGAAGCATCAGGCTCTGAGTAAAGTAACTGGACTATAATGAAGCATCAGGCTCTGAGTAAAGTAACTGGACTATAATGAAGCATCAGGCTCTGAGTAAAGTAACTGGACTATAATGAAGCATCAGGCTCTGAGTAAAATAATTTCACAATATAAGTAATAGTGTTTCTCTACACTGACCACAGTGTAGAGAAACACCAAGATGACAGTTGACTTTATTAATAAAAATGTTTCATATCTATAAAGTTAACTCTCATCTTTATGTGTCTCCATGTCAAAAGTGTTTATATAGAGGCAATACTACACTCAGTTGGGTGAGAACAATGTGACCTTCAGCAGCGTACCTTCACTGAGGTGTGGACAGTCTTGACATCTGGGAAGAGTTCCTGGCACTTCTGGAGCCAATCTTCTACCTTCATCTTGCACTCATCAGCTGTGTCTATGGTTGTGCCAACCTCCTGTGGGGTGTTGACTGTGTCGAGCTTCCCCAACATGACCTGCAGCTGAGTCTTCCCTTCCTCTCCTTGTGTTGTCATATCCACCACACTGGTATCCTCCAGTTCCAAGAGCTTCATTGCTGACTTGTTCTGCTCTACCAGAGCACAGAGTCTGTCCTGGAGCTGGAGGTGATGAGTCTTCCAGTCCCCCAGCTGCCCCCGGTACTCCCCCAGCTGGGACAGTACCTCTTCACAGCTAGTAATGAGGATGCTGATGATGCTCTTCTGCTCCTGCACCAGGGAACGTAATGTCTTTCTGATGCCTCTGGCGGGACCTTCATAAGGTTTTGCTGGCACTACTTCCTCAGTTGTTAGCTGGATATTTTTGAGTTTCCTAACAAAAGCCTCCACAGCATAGTTAATTGGGAACTGAGTAGCAGCTGTGGCAGCGTGCTCGGCACGGTAGCTGGGGCAGGTCAGCTGACCATTCTTGATAGCATTGTCAATACACTTGGAGCAGAATGTGTGGCCACATGGCAGTGTGCGAGGCCGTAGCTGATTGTCATCATAATTGTTAAAACACACTGAACATTCCTCTGGTTTGTTATCCTGTGGAAAAGAATATTTAGTTTGCTAGATGTATTTACAACAAAAACTACTATTACAGTACTTTATTTACTAATACAAATTACATAATATTTCTATACATTCTTTGCATTAGCTATGTCAGAGCAGGGTTAATATTACTGACAGATTAACACATTCACAGCAAGGCCAATATTTTTTATAAACATATCTCGGAGTATGGGATAATATATTTAGGTAACATATTGCAGCAGCAGGGCTGTTTGTAAGCCATACCTGAGAGTGCAGACTAACAAAACCCATCCTTACTTTATTATGAATAATGGAAGGAAATGTATGTATCGTATGTGATAATGGGGGAAGGATCAAGTATTCTTAGTCTAAGTTGGACAATAAATACACTGTGGGTTACATCTTAACACATGGGTTTTATTGAACAACTCTGGATTATTTTACACTTACTATGGGAACACACAATTACATTACAGGATTGTTGAGATTGAGTGATACTCTTCCCCAAACATAACCATGATGGATAAATTGACTATTGGTCTCACACAAATCTGGGCTTAGTTGATTTGGTGGTGATAAGACCACCAAATCTTATCTATTTGATTTATAAACTAAGTACAGCATATATATATATATATATATATATATATATATATATATATATATATATATATATATATATATATATATATATATATATATATATATATATATAAGGCACAACTCTCCTAAACACGAGAGTTAAGTATACAACTTTAGAACACTTTCCCACCAGGAGACTCGAACCCTAGCCAGCACAGAAGCCTTCCAGCAACTGGCATAACAGGTACGCCTTAACCCGCTCCACCACCCGCTCAGACCCTTAAAAGAGATGGTAATTTCGGAGTATTTAAATACACCAAAGATCACCACCTCCCAAGAGCACTAGAGCAAGTGAGGGGGTCATTTAGACGTTAATTTCATCAAGTCCCTGTTAATATGGGAAGACACAGTGTCTATGCTTAAGGCACAACTCTCCTAAACACGAGAGTTAAGTATACAACTTTAGAACACTTTCCCACCAGGAGACTCGAACCCTAGCCAGCACAGAAGCCTTCCAGCAACTGGCATAACAGGTACGCCTTAACCCGCTCCACCCGCTCAGACCCTTAAAAGAGATGGTAATTTCGGAGTATTTAAATACACCAAAGATCACCACC
>NC_091186.1:40761311-40861311 GCF_040958095.1 Procambarus clarkii | reverse complement strand
CAATTTCATGTTCGCCAAAAAGTAGCTTAAGATCCATACTGTAGCATGAATGTACAAAAGGGTAGAGGGAAGGGAAATGACTATGAACCGCATGGAGTACAGCATCCCTCCGCACCAAATTGAAGGCATTTTTGAAATCTAGCTTGATAAGGGCCTTTTCGTCTGTGATGTTGGCGATGAAGGCTCGAGCTGCATGGGCTGCCGCCTCACACCCTTGTGGAATGCCAAACCCGAGCTGTTTTGGCTTCAGCATGTTGGCCGCTGCATCACTAACTGTTCTTGCAGCTGCCTTTGCGACGAGACGCCGGAGAGAATTGCCCACAGCTATTGGCCTGATCCCTCCATCCTTTTTCTTTAGAGCACTTTTTCTTTTCTATATATATATATATATATATATATATATATATATATATATATATATATATATATATATATATATATATATATATATATATATATTAGTATATTTTGGTAGCATTCTTTCCTGTAGACATATATTATTAAATATGACCGAAAAAGTAAGATTAATAATTCTAACGCGAATTTTCTCTATCTTTCTTACATTTCTTTTCACTGTTGATGGTAATTCAAAGATCAATTCTCCAAAATTCATTTTTATTTCTAGTCTGACGCGACACTTGAGCGCGTTTCGTAAAACTTTTTACATTTTCAAAGACTTTAGTTTACAAACACACAACTGAAACTGAATAGAGCTTACACATCTTCGAGGTTTATATCTACATTTGGGTGAGGTGGATGAGGTGAAAAAACGAACTTTCAACAATATGTATTCAATGGGTATTAAATTCCAACACAAGACAGAACACGAAACAATGGGTATTGAATGGGTATTAAATTCAAACACAAGACAGAACACGAAACAATGGGTATTGAATGGAAGTAATTGTAGAAAGCCTATTGGTCCATATTTCTTGATGCTTCTATATTGGAGCGGAGTCTTGAAGTGGGTAGAATATAGTTGTGCATTAATTGGCTGTTGATTGCTGGTGTTGACTTCTTGATGTGTAGTGCTTCGCAGACGTCAAGCCGCCTGCTATCGCTGTATCTATCGATGATTATCAAACAACTATCTATCAAACAACACAGAAATCATCGATAGATACAGCGATAGCAGGCGGCTTGACATGTGAACGCGTTTCGTAATAAATTATTACATTTTCAAAGACTTTAGTTTACACACACACAACTATAACTTGCAAACACTAAACAGAGTTTAACCCTTAAACTGCTCATGGTGTATATATACGCCCTGAGTAACATGTCCCACAGTGCGCATGGCGTATATATAAGCCATAGGGTGCCAGGCCCGATTCAAATGGCCCGCGGCTACACGGGGTTCACAGTAACTTCCTCAGGGCTCTTGTAAACAGATGCCATTTTTTTTAAAATCGTGGGCAAAATTCTCAGGTGTAAGAGGCACAGTACTGTTGGAGCAACCAAGGCTGGCGCACGCAGCATGAGCGAACAGCATTGCTGTTCAGCTTGTGACCGCAGCATCGCCGAAAAATGTCAAAATATATAATTGTTATTATTTAGCGATGACAATATTACAGATGACCCATGACTGTGATATAAATAACCAGGGTTGTGATAATAGCAGAATTGTTGTAATAATTAGCGCTGTGAGAGGAGTGATGCTGAGAGACGGAGGGAGACAGCATCGTTTACTGACTGTGTGGCCACCTGTTATTGTTTGCATTCACCATACCAGGTCAGTGGTTCTCTATGGTGAACACAAATGTAGATACTTATATATAATGTGTGTATTAGTGTAATAACAGCAAAAGGATTATGCTGGGAGGAGCCATTTGGGTGACGGAGGTAACGTCGTCTGCACGATTTGTCTAGCTGTTTAGAGGTTGGCCACTATGCTCTTTGGGCGCACTACAAGCTTAGGTGTACAGTTACGGTGCATAAAAAATGTAGATACTTATATATAATATGTGTATATAGGGTAATAACACTGCAAACAGTATTGTTGGGGGAGAAAGTTTAGTGCGTGTGACCTTGAATGAGTGAGGGAGCCGCCAGCCGCCATCTGTGTATAGTGACGACTCTTAGTGCCTGAACTAACTATATCAGCTTAGCTTTACAGTTGTGGTGAATAAAATATATACATACTTATATATAATGTCTGTATATAGTGTAATAACACCACAAATGGTATTGTTGGGGGAAGAAAGTTTAGTGCGTGTGTTGAGGGAGTGGCAGCGAGTGGCTGGCTGGTGTGTGGTGGTAACTCTTCGTTGCTTTTCGACCCTCAATACCAACTTAGTGATTCGTTATGGTGACCAAAACATGCAGATACTTATATATAACCTGTGTATAGAGTGTAATAGCAGCAAAACTATTTGTTTATTGTTTTATAAACATAATTGAATCACTAATATGCACATCATACTTTTGAGTATAGCGATTATTCATCACTTATTATATAAATATATTACAATACACACTATTGAATAATATTACTGCAAAAAAACTAAGAAAAAATAAATCGAAGACATTGAAACAATTAGGTAATAATATTTTTGTGGCAACTCCCACCTGTCAGCGCGGGTGACGCTGACGGGTCTGACGACCGCGCTGTCAACGCCCACTTTTTGCCAGACTTCCTCGGTCAATTGCGCCCAAAATATGTCACCTTCGATTTTTTTTTATTTTTCCCGTGCTCAGGGGACACAAATTAACATGTCTAGAAGACGAAAAAAAAATTTTGAATTCTTTTTTTCTTGCGCACAGGGGTGTAAATGTCCCCAGGACCCCTGAGCAGTGTAAGGGTTAAACAGCTTTGATTTTATACCTGCATTTGGGTGAGGTGATATGTTACAACAGTTTTGGATGAGGTGAAAACAAATTTTCAACACAAGACAGAACACGAAACAATGGGTATAATATTTTGTAAGTTAAAAGGAAGAATGTAAGTAACTGCAATGGGCCTATTGGCCCATATTTCTTGATGCTTCTATATTGGTGCGGAGTCTTGAAGTGGGTAGAATATAGTTGTGCATAAATTGGCTGTTGATTGCTGGTATCGACTACTTAATGTGTAGTGCCTCGCAGATATCAGGCCGCCTGCTATCGCTGCATCTATCGATGATTTCCGTGTTTTTTTATAAGACTTCTCTGGGGATGGTCTGGTTGTGGGAAGAGATTATATGTTCCTTAATGGAGCCCTGTTGCTTATGCATCGTTAACGATGCATAAGCCATCCTATAGGCCATTGCTCCCCTTGCCTCTCTGAGGGGGCCAGGTTCTGGCTGTGGTCCCCGGTAGGCCCTAGAACTCCATACACATGACTGATGCCAAAGTCTGACATTAGCATATCAGCCTGGTAAAGCTCCGGGGAGCCTCCGGGTCTCACCCAGAAAATGGCATTTCATTACATTCAACGCTGGTTTTTTCCAATATTTTGACTATAACACTTGTCAATGATACAGGTCTATATTTGATGGGATCTTTCCTGCTGCCACTGTTGTAGATTGCTGCTGCCTCTAATATCAACAGGGAATCTGAAATAGGTAGTACAGTGAATATCAACCTTGTAGTGCAAACATTTGTTCTGTGTTAGCCTTTTTCCACACATCTGCTAGGACTCTTGTTCATGGGGATGCCTGAAAAAATCTGTTAAGTGGAATGCTGAGCTCAAGTGCACATTCTCTCAAAACCCATGGTGAAACTCCATCTGGACCAAATGCTTTGTTCTTACTTAGCTCCTTTGGCATTTTTTTCACTTTATATTCAGACACCTCTATGAAATGTGAGAAATCTTTAAAGAATTCGGATAAAGAAAGAGATCTAGAAGTGGTTCTAGATAAAAAGCTATCACCTGAGGACCACATAAAGAACATTGTGTGATGAGCCAATGCTACACTTTCTAACTTCAGAATTGCTTTTAAATACATGGATGGCAAAATACTAAAGAAATTATTCACAACTATTGTCAGACCAAAACTGGAATATGCAGTGGTTGTATGGTGCCCATATCTTAAGCAGCACATCAACAAACTGGAAAAGGTGCAGAGACATGCAACTACTGTAATTTACTCGTGGAAAATAGTAGAGGGGCTGGTCCCAAATCTGCACACAGAAATAATATCATTTGAGACCGGAAGGTATGGCAGCATGTGCAGAATACCCCCGTTGAAGAGCAGAGGTTCAATAGGTACTCTGAGAGAACTCTGTCAACATCAGAGGCCTGATACTGTTCAACACGCTTCCACTAAATATAAGAGGCATAACTGGCCGACCCCTCACAATGTTCAAGAGAGAACTCAATAAGCACCTCCAAATGATACCTGATTAACCAGGCTGTGATTCATACGTCAGGCTGCGAGTAGCCGCATTCAACAGCCTGGTTGACCAATCCAGCAACGAGGATGCCTGGTCGACGACCGGGCAGCGGGGACGCTAAGCCCAGAAAACACCTCAAGGTAGCCTTAAGGCAAAGCTAAAAGTTTTGTGAAGAAATGTTTGCACTGCAAGGTTGATATTCACTATGTCACCTATTTCAAACTCCCAGTTGATATTAGAGGCAGCAGCAATACAGTTGCTTTTACAAGTTTCATTGTGTAGCCTAAGGCTTATCCTCATTGTATCTAGAGGCGGTTTACCTGCTTGATGGGGTTCTGGGAGTTGTTCTACTTCTACTTCTACTCTACTGGAAGTACTTGAGGAGTACTCTCTATTCCTCAAACTCTGACTTGTGAGAGTTTGGTCCACCTGGCTGTTGCTTGGAGCGGCCCACATACCCACCACAGCCAGGTTGGTCCAGCACTCCTTGGAGAAACCTATCTAGTTTTCTCTTGAAGATGTCCATGGTTGTCCCAGCAATATTTCTTATGCTTGCCGGGAGAATGTTGAACAACCGCGGACCACTGATGTTTATACAGTGTTGTCTGTGCCTATGGCACCCCTGCTCTTCACTGGTTTTATTGTGCATTTTCTTTCGTATCATTCACTCCAGTATGTTGTTATTTTACAGTGTAGATTTGGAACCTGGCCCTCTAGTATTTTCCATATGTATATTATTTGATATCTCTCTCGTCGTCTTTCTAGTGAGTACATTTGGAGGGCTTTGAGACGATCCCAATAATTTAGGTGCTTTATCGGGTCTATGTATGCCGTATATGTTCTCTGTACTCCCTCTATTTCTGCAATCTCTCCTGCTCTGAAGAGTAAAGTGAGTACTGAGCAGTACTCATGATGCGACAACACAAGTGATTTGAAGAGCACAACCATTGTGATGGGATCCCTGGATTTGAAAGTTCTCGTAATCCATCATTTTTCTGGCTGACTTGGTTATGCTCCCTAAACATTAGGTCGTTAGACATCATTATTCCCAAATTCTTTACATGGTGCTTACCTACTATGGGCAAATTTGATTGTGTTATGTACCCTGTATTATGTTTAACCCCTGTGTGGCTCCAGGCTATTTAGCATTTGTCACTCACAGGCGCATACAAAAAAAAATTATTTTTTCTTTTAAACCTGTTAATTTGTGTTCTCTGATCGTGGGAAAAATAATAAAAAATGTCGTAAGTGGCATATATTGCCCGCTACAGGGCGGGGAAGTCTGGCAAAAAACAGGCGCTGACTCAGCGTGCGTCCCAAGCGGTCTGTTGCTCGCCAGCTGTCAGGCAGGAGTGGCCACAAAGAGATAATTACCTAATTATTTCAATGTCTCTGATTGATTTTTCATAGTATTTTTGCTGTAATATTATTCAATAGTGTGTAGTGTGATATATTTATATAATAAAATGAGTGAATCATCGCTGTACTCAAAAATATGGTGTGCATATTGTTGATTCAATTATTATGTTCATCAAACAGTGAACAAATACTTTGTCGATTATTACACTATATACACAGGTTATATATAAGTATCTGCATGTTTTGTTCACCATAACGTACCATTAAGTCGCTAATATGAGTCAAAAAGCAACGAGGAGTGACCACCACACACCAGCCAGCCACTCGCTGCCACCCACTCCCTCAACACCTCACTCGCCCACATTCTCCTCCCACCATACTGTTTTTGCTTTTATTCACTATATACAGACGTTACATATAAGTATCTACATTCGTGTTCACCATAACGAACCACTAAGTTGGCATGCTGAGTGGCAGTGGCAACCAGTGGCAGCCCGCCTCTGGCTGCTACTTCCTCCCTCCCTCACCCACATTCTCCTCCCACAATACTGTTTTTGCTTTTATTCACTATATACAGATGTTATATGTAAGTATCTACATGTTTTGTTCACCACAACTGTACAACTAAGTTGATATAGTTAGTTCAGGCACTAAGAGACGTCGCTACACACAGTCAGGTGGCGGCTGCTTCCTTCACACATTCAAGGTCAGACGCACTAAAGTTTCACCCCCAACAATACTGTTTGTGGTGTTATTACCCTATATACAGACTTTTAAACACTTTTATTATGTGTGATGTTAGTGCAACTGGCCTATAACTTTTTGCCAAAGCTTTACTCCCCCCCTTGTGCAACGGAGCTATATCTGCAGATTTAAGTGCTGCTGGTATCTCCCCTGTATCCAGGCACTTTCTCCAAATTACGCTGAGTGCTCTCGCTACTGGTACTTTACATTTCTTTATGAATATTGAATTCCATGAGTCAGGCCCAGGAGCTGAGTGCATAGGCATATTGTCAATTTCTCTTTCAAAGTTTTCCGAGTTTGTGGTAATATCCGTTATATTATCTGCAGCTTGAATGTCATTCATAAAGAAGCTGTCTGGGTCATCAACTTTCATGTTGTTTATTGGTGTGCTAAACATAGCCTCACACTGGCTTCTTAGAATTTCACTAATCTCTTTGTTGTCCTCTGTGTACGTACCTTCATTTGTAATTAATGGTCCAATACTGGTAGAGGTTTTTGATTTTGATTTTGCGTATGTGAAAAAATATTTCGGATTTTTCCTTACTCTTATATAACTTTCTGTTCCAATTCCATTTCCTCAGACTCATATGATCGCTTCAACGTTTGTTCTATTTCTTCGATCTCCCTGCTTAGGCTTATTTTCCTTGCTTGTGATAGTTGTGTCTGCCGAAGCATTTCCGTTATTTTTTTCCTTCTCCTGTACAGTTGTCTGCGTTCTCTTTCTTGAGTGGTCCTCTTTCTGCCCCTCCTCACAGGCATGTGCTTCAAGCAGACCTTGTAAGCTTCAGCTGTCAGTTGAGCTATTCCCTGTGTGGGAGTTTTGTCGTTTAAGACCGTCTCCCATTGAATGGTTGCAAGGTCTACATTTATTTTTTCCCAGTCGATCCTCTTATTGTTAAAATTGAATTGATTGAATATTCCTTCTCGCTTGTTGGGTCTCTTAGACCTACTACCGTTATTTATGCTAGTTCGCACTTCAATGAGCTTATGGACTGAGTATGAAGTATCTGAGATTGTGATGTCTCTGATTAGTTCATCATTGTTTGTGAACTAATGATGAACTAGATAAAAAGTCTAGAAAACTAGAAAACAACAAAAACACACTAGAAAACAAGTCTAGTGTGTTTTCGTTCCTAGTTGGTTCTGTAATCTGTTGATTGAGCGAGAATTTGTCACAGAATCTCAAAAGTTCTCTGACCTGTGGTTGGTTATTTCCCGGGTCATTCCCTGCTATGATATTTGTGTTTGCCATTCTCCATCTTAGACTCGGTAAATTGAAATCTCCAAGGAAGATTAACTCTTTTGCTGGCCTGGCAAGCGACCTGGCACACACTGCAACGAAGGCTGAGCATTGGCCGTGAGCGCACAAACCACACTCAAATGTTTATACAGTGTGACCTCACTCGAACGAGGCGTAGGCGTTATATGAGGCGAGGCCGATTCGTTTCACTGCGGAATTCGTTCTACCCGTCAGCCCCAGGCTGTCCCTCCCCTTCATGTGAAAATAACAAAGGTCCTACATCCACTATCAACAAAACAAAAAATCACAGAAAATCTATTTATTATGTATTTATCATTTTGAACATGGCACATGATAGAACAATCAATTGTAAACAAATCCATATTAAAATCAAAACTATGTGACTGTTATTGGTGGCCGCAAATATGATGTAATGGCCAGGATTTCCATAAGCCAACTGTATCAGTCTATATAAATATTCATAAACAATTCATTTATTATGAAGTCTTCATTTTCACTATGGCATTTGATAGAACAATCACTTACAATCAATTTGGATTAAAAATTCTACATATATGAGCATTATTGAATCAAAAAAGCAAAATCACATAATTTTCTCAACAAACTGAAGAGGAGGGGTGGTTGGCGGGCCGCTGGTGGTAGGGGAAGGAGGGTCAGGGCTGGCCGCTGGTAGTCAGGTGCGGGAGGGGAGGGGGGGGGGGGGGGTTGTAGCATGTTGGCGGTATAGGAGTGAGGGGGGGAGGGTGGCAGCCAGACTGACAGGCCTTAGGCCAGACCAGGCCTCAGACCAGGCCTCAGACCAGGCCTCAGGCCAGACCTCAGACCAGGCCTTGAACCCAGACCTCGACGAAACTCGACCCAATGTTGACTGCATAGAGGCTAGCCGCCTCCTTACCCCTCCCTCCCTCCCCCCCAATACATCCCCTCACCACTGACCCCACACTTTATTATGAATTCTTCATTTTGACTACGGAATATGGTAGAGCGATGCATTACAAGCCACTGAAATGGTAAAATTTTCTCTCCTAATTTTGTCAAAAGCAGCAAGTGAGCTTAGTATCGAGGCAGGCACGTGCTGTAGCAGTCAGCTGGCGTCTCTACTCACCCTCCTTCTCTGACGCCTTTCCACCCCCCTAATACATCCTCTCACCACTGACACCACAATTTATTATAAATTGTCCATTTTGACTATGGAATATGATAGAGCTTTGTGTTGCAAACAACTGAAATGGTAACATTTTCTCAGCTAATTTGGTGAAAAGCAGACAGTGAGTGAACTATCGAGGTGGAGCATGGAGGCGCCAGCCACTTGTTGCCATTTACATGATAACTCTGGCCAGAGCTCTCCACTGACACAACCTGCCTCCCCTGACACCACTGTTACTCCATCTTCCCTGACAACTTCCACCACTGACACAACCAGCCTCCCCCTGACACCACTATTACTCCATCATCCCTGACAACTTCCACCACTGACACAACCTGCCTCCCCTGACACCACTATTACTCCTCCTTCCCTGACAACTTCCACCACTGACACAACCAGCCTCCCTTGACACCACTATTACTCCAGCTTCCCTGACAACTTGCAACACTGACACAACCAGCCTCCCCTGACACCACTATTACTCCAGCTTCCCTGACAACTTGCAACACTGACAACCTGCCTTCCATGAGAATAACTTACACCACCTGCCCCCCCCTAACAATAAACCCTAACTACTGACACCACTTGCCCCCTCTGACAACAACTCTCACCAATGACCCTTGATACCATTTTATCATCCTTCAACCATTTCTCCCTAGAAACAATGGGTAATAATAATAAAACACTGTATAACTGTTAACACTTTGGCGAATCATAGATGATGACAGCCACCTCCGACGCTCAGTCTCGGTGACTGCTTGGATGAACAATCCTCACTTAATCAAACATTTGTATGTTCCACTGAACATTTAGTACCTAATTCAATTTGTTCGTATCTTCTGGGAATTCGCTAGAACGGGGTTCGTTAGTGAGGATGAACTGTACTCTTTTCAGCTTTCTAACCTCAATTTTCATGCTACGTCATTCATTTTGCTATCAAACTGTTCACAATATAAAGGGGCACATTTAAAACCAGTCCCATAATATTCAGACAATAAATGGAATTGTTAAAAATGCATTAATTGATGATGGCATTACCTTCATCAGGGACTCGGCGTGTTTTGGTTTTATGATGTCGATACCCTCATCAGGCCGCGAAACCCCTGATATTATTAGTTGGTTTTTGTTAACCCCCTGGGCTGCTCTCTTGCGATTTTAGCCTGCAACACGTCTTATAAAAGTGTTCATTTGTGTTTCCTGATAATGGGAAAAATAGAAAATAATTTGTGACATATTTTGACCACAATAGGGTGAGGAAGTCTGGCAAAAGTGAGGCGTTGACAGAGTAATCATCGGAGGCGGTCAGCTCCACCCGAGTTGTCAGGCGGGAGTTGCCACAAAAATATTATTACTTAATTATTTCAATGTCTTTGATTTTTTTCTGTTTTTTTTTTTCGAGTAATATTATTCAATAGTGTGTAGTGTGATATTTATATAATAAAATGTGTGACTCATCGCTATACTCAAATAGTATTGTGAGCATATTAGTGATTCAATTACAGTGCATCCTCACTCTAACAAACCCTACTCTAAAGCATTCCCGGATAGTCCGAACAAATTGCATTTGGCGCTAAATGTTCAGTGGAACATACAAAAATTCCTTTGTGTTGTTCCACTGATGGTGATGACCTAGGCCAGCATGGCAGGGCTGTGAGAGCTGTGTACTGTACATACTCTCCACATTGTTCATTTCAATATCCATATCACTAGTATCAGACACCTGTGTTAGGTCTTTTTCCAGATTTGAGTTATCAAAATCACTGGCATGCTCATCTTCAAGGAATATGCCCTGTATTTCAACATCAGAGAGTGTTTTCTCAAAAACATGGCCAATTAGAGACTGGGAGCTCAATATGGATACATACAAAATGGTTGCTACCTTGAATATGAGCTTGCCCACAACCGTGGGGAATGCTGGGAATTTTTTTCAAGCTGGCAAACACCTCAGGAATCCATCTTGTACCCAAGTTTTGAACCCTACAATATACCTACGAGTGCCTTAACCACTGTGATGCGCCGAGTTTATTGTGACATTCCCCGTGCACATGAAATCAAGTGTTCCCCAAAAAATGTTTTTTTAACCCTGAACATGTATGTCTATGTAAAAATAAATACAAAATTCCACTTACTTTGGCAGTGGGGATGTGGACAAGGTGCGCTGTGACGTCATCATGGCTGGTCGCCCGTACCAGAAACAAGCGTGCAGGCCATTCAAGCATTGTGAGTTGCCCCAAATATATTTTCAATTATTTGTTCTATGTATTTCCAATGCGGTTTTATTAGTTTTTTTATTGTATATGATGCATATTTTTGTTATTTACAATATGTATACAAAAGAACGTTCATAATGTTCCATGGAACTGTGATACTGTGTGTCAGTAATGTATCCACAATGTTTATTGTTGCAATATTACTTGCTAAAAATTCACTAAGATTACAATATGTATAGTTTCACACACTATTTACACACTAACACACTGTATTACACAATCAGTACTTTGGAAGTGAGTAATAATCAATGAAGTAGTCCATGGTACAAAGCGCGACTTCGCTCTCGTTGCACCAGGTACAGATAGATTTTCGCTGTTTCTTTGTTCTGTGTGCTTACAAATAAAGCACTCACGTACACCCTTGGCTTTAGTACTTGTAAGTGGTATGTAGCCAAGCTCGTAATGCATAAGGTAGTCTTGAAAATATCGCTTGTAAGGTCCCTGACTGGAAGATTCAGTCATTTATAGCAAGTGTCAGTCAATCTAGAAGAGATTCAGCCATTCTGGAAGAGATTCAGCTAATCTTGAAAATATCTATGGAAAACACCACCATGGAAACCGCTAACACTGTTCATCTATGCTACTTGTATCAGATGCATCATCACTGAACCCAGAAAACGATTCATCTATGTATCCCTTATATAAATTGTAGATGGCATAGGTGGGCATGGGTGGCGTTCACAGCTACAACTGGATATGCTCGCTGTATCATCCTAATAGGTGTGGTATAACTTGCATCCGACCTTTGTGTTAGGTCCTTATTGCGCCTAGCTTCATCAATATCATGACCCTTATGTTCTTCAAGCTATAAGGTCTGAATTTCACCGACAGAGCGATCTTTCAACACTGCGTCGGACAAGTGTTTGGGAGCCAGAGGCGTGTGCACCACCCCATGGTTACTCACTCAATACTAACCCAGCGAGCAGCCCTAGGACATTCTGGTAATTTTTTTCAAAGAAAGCTGCCTCTCACTGGTCCTCCCCTCCCAAGAGTTCATTTTGTATCCAACCTACCGCGAGCGTGTTTTGACCGTGTACAAAAAAAAAACTTTTGTCGGTGGGGACAATTATTGGTGAAAAGCATTTGTCGTTTGGCACAGTGCAGTGGTTAAGGTGTTATGCGTACCCCTTGATCGAGCGAAATTAGGCGCTAATGCATTTCAGAGGGTTAATACACTCAACAAAACTGGTTAATAATACCATGACTAATACAATCAACATCACTGGATAATGCCAATATGATGAATACACTCACCATCACTGGGTAATGAAAACACCAAGAATAACCCTTGTGTGGCTCCGGGCTATTTAGCATTTGTCACCCACAGGCGCATACCAAAAAAAAAAAAAAAAAAAATTTTCTTCCTAACCTGTTAAGTCGTGTTCCCTGACCATGAGAACAAAAAATTCAATTGAACTTACCGACGACGTAATTGAGCCGACAAGATGGGCGATGACGCCACACCATGCATGATCGCTCATGCACGGTGTGTCCCAGAGGCGTCGCGCGCGGTCTTCAAGCAGCCAGAGTTGCCACGAATTTATTTTCGCGGCATTATTTACAGTGTCTAGGCCTATTTTATTAGCAATATTAGTCACTAATTGTGTTACACATAATGTTACATCACAGTCATTGTCAATAAATGTTACATACATCGAGTATACACATGTGCACACAAATGTTTTCCATTACACCATTATATTATGTATCACAATGTTCATTATTATATGTACAGGTTTTTGCACTATTATTACACATTTAGAATTCTTGGAGAGAGTGGTAGTCGTTGAAGCAGTCGACAGCACACAATGGAACTGCACTCGCTTCACACCATGTTTGCACCACTTTACGTTTCTGTACTCTCCTTTTTGTTGTTTTACATACTAGGCATTCACGTTGGCCTATTGCACGCTTTCCAGCTGGTGGCAAATGTTTTAGTCTGTGTTGCTGAAAGGCCTCCATGTGAGCAAGCCTGGGTGTTGCAGCATGCTGCAACACTGGGTTCATGATTGGTCTTTGCATGCCAGGGACATCTTTACCAAACTTTGCTAATAACTGTGTTGCAAGTGTAAAAGCAAACGCACGGAAACTAGGTTTACGTCCAGTTTTCACCAGATACATATTATAGCAGTTCAACATGCTCATGTCAACATGATGGAAAAACACATTTTTCGTCCATTTCAATGTTTTCCGCACACACTCGATAGTGCCAACCATCATGTTAGCCTTATCAATCAAACGCATGTTGATATTACAGTATAGTCAAGAACACAATCTGGCTTATATACTGGTTCTTTCGTTACACAGTTCACCTTGCCACTGTTCACCATTGTACCCTCATGAATGGTTGTCAGCATGTTCAGTTCTCTCTTGTCTTTCCACCGAACCGAGAGTATTTGATCACATTTCCGTAACTGGCACTCACCAACTGCAAGTCTACCGTCAAACACTGGCATTTCCCTCCTTCGTGCCTTTACTGTGCCAACCAATCCAGTTCTATTTTCAACCAAAAACTTAGTTAGCAATGGACTTGTATAGTAATTATCTGTGTATAAGATGTGGCCCTTGTTCATCCATGGTGCCATCAGTGACTTCACCACACTACCCGAGAAACCATGTTCGTCGTTACCGGGAATGTCTACATCGCTAGCTGAATACAGAATCATATGTAACACGTATCCTGTTTCACAGTCACACAGTACAAAGAATTTCAATCCAAATCTGTTTTGTTTGGAGGGAATATACTGCTTGAATGAAACATATCCTTTGAAAAGCACAAAGGATTCGTCAATCACCAGCTTCTGTGCTGGTACGTAAAAATCTCTGAACTTATCAATCACTTCATTCATATAGTGCATCACTCGCCAAAGTCTATCATCCTCTGTCCGGTCCTCATTACTTGCAAAATGCAGACACCTGAGGAGTATCTGAAACCTATCTCGGGATATATATTTCCCTAAGAAAGGTGTTGAAATAGTCAGATCTTTGCTCCAGTAATCTGTGATAGCGTGTTTGACACAGTGCTTCATCAACATACATATTGCTAAAACACATACATTTCACCTACATTGGTGGTTTTCCAATGTTGCAATCATGAAAATTCTGTTATCTCTCTTCTAATGAGATGAGCCGCATGAAGGTTCGTTTGGTGTACAATATATTCCATGAGCGGCTCATCATAGAATGCTGTAAAATAAAATAGGATATGAGTGTAAAATTCACTCATATCCTCTCCATTATCAGGAAAAAGCTCGGTAATCCCATCTTTATTGTCAAAGGCAGGAATTCGAGGAATAAAACCAGCACCATCACTCCACACTAGTACACCTGGTCTCCTGCGAGACGCAACAGGGGCACGACGGCGAGGAAGTGATGTACACAGTGAACCAGGAGTTGAAGCCCGTCTACGCACAGTACGGCCGCTACGTGCACATAAGGTGGAAGCACGTGAACATCACCACACTACACAGTACCCCATAAAAGGTTGATGCATAAGCTGGAGAAACAGGCAGGAGTAACTGGTAGGGCGCTCCAGTGGATAAGGGAGTACCTAAACAATAGGAAGCAGAGAGTTACAGTGAGGGGTGAGACCTCAGACTGGCGTGAAGTAACCAGTGGAGTCCCACAGGGCTCTGTACTTGGACCTATCCTGTTTCTGATATACGTAAATGATCTCCCAGAGGGTATAGACTCATTCCTCTCAATGTTTGCTGACGACGCCAAAATTATGAGAAGGATTAAGACAGAGGAGGACAGTTTGAGGCTTCAAGAAGACCTGGACAAGCTGCAGGAATGGTCGAACAAATGGCTGTTAGAGTTTGACCCAAGCAAATGTAATGTAATGAAGATAAGGGTAGGAAGCAGGAAACCAGATACAAGGTACCATTTGGGAGATGAAATACTTCAAGAGTCAGAGAGAAAGACCTGGGGGTTGATATCACGCCAGACCTGTCCCCTGAAGCTCATATCAAGAGGATAACATCAGCAGCATATGCCAGGTTGGCTAACATAAGAACGGCCTTTAGAAACTTGTGTAAGGAATCTTTCAGAACATTATATACCGCATATGTCAGACCAATCCTTGAGTATGCGGCTCCAGCATGGAGTCCATATCTAGTCAAGCATAAGACTAAAATGGAAAAGGTTCAAAGGTTTGCCACTAGACTAGTACCCGAGCTGAGAGGTATTAGCTACGAGGAGAGACTACGGGAATTAAACCTCACTTCGTTGGAAGACAGAAGAGTTAGGGGGGACATGGTCACCACATTCAAGATTCTCAAGGGAATCGACAGGGTTGATAAAGACAGGCTGTTTAACACAAGGGGCACATGCACTAGGGAACACAGGTGGAAACTGAGTGCCCAAATGAGCCACAGATATATTAGAAAGAACTTTTTTAGTGTCAGAGTGGTTGACAAATGGAATGCATTAGGAAGTGATATGGTGGAGGCTGACTCCATACACAGTTTCAAGTGTAGATATGATAGAGCCCAATAGGCTCAGGAACCTGTACACCTGTTGATTGACAGTTGAGAGGCGGGACCAAAGAGCCAGAGCTCAACCCCCGCAAGCACAACTAGGTGAGTACACTACCCGAGAACATCACCATCACTACACTACTCTTGGTGCCTCATGTTGTTCCATGCGGCGGCGCTTGGCTGGGCGAGACGCTGCTGACGTAACAAAATCTCGCCCAGTAACACCACTGGTACTGGCACCAGGCTCGGTAACACTATGTTCTGATTCCACTTCACTAAAACCAGAAAAAGAGTCGCCTTCCTCTGACTCGTCACCGAGAATATCCTCAGACTCTAAATAATCACATGAACTGTGTGGTCGAGGGTGAATTGGAGTAGACACTGGGCGAGGTGGTATGGGTGAGCATGTAGGCCTCGCCATGGGAGGAGGCTGTATCTCATTTTTACTGTCAGTGCTACTATCATCGGTCAATTGTGTGTAGTCTTTATCAATATCAGTTATCAAAATCACTTTCCTCACCATCAGAAAATAATTCACTGGTTATTTGCTCTTGGGCGAGTGATTGCGTGGTGCGCGCCCGGGAAGTGTTCGGCCGTGCGCTCGACATGGTGGCTGCTGGGTAACTGATGCCTCCCACGCGATGGTAGCGTGAGCTGGATTTTTTTTACAAAATGGCGTCTGTTTACTATAGCTCCTAAGCAGCGTATGGGAGCCCGCTCTACCCCGCGGGCCTTTCAAATCTTGCGCGGTACTCCAATGCATCATATGATGTAAAGCACAAGTTACTGCAAGTCACTCAACCCATCATATGATGTGTTGTGCACTTAAAGGGTTAATACGCTCAGTATCACTAGTTAATGACAACATAATAAATATACTTACCATTACTAGTTAATGACAATATCATGATACACACACACACACACACACACACACGCAGGGAAGACCCCCTCAATTATAGACCTGTATCATTGACAAGTGTAATAGTGAAAGTATTGGAAAAACTAATCAAAACTAAATGGGTAGAACACCTAGAGAGAAATGATATAATATCAGACAGACAGTATGGTTTTCGATCTGGAAGATCCTGTGTATCGAATTTACTCAGTTTCTATGATCGAGCCACAGAGATATTACAGGAAAGAGATGGTTGGGTTGACTGCATCTATCTGGACCTAAAAAAGGCTTTCGACAGAGTTCCACATAAGAGGTTGTTCTGGAAACTGGAAAATATTGGAGGGGTGACAGGTAAGCTTCTATGATGGATGAAAAATTTTCTGACTGATAGAAAAATGAGGGCAGTAATCAGAGGCAATGTATCAGAAAGGAGAAATGTCACAAGTGGAGTACCACAGGGTTCAGTTCTTGCACCAGTGATGTTTATTGTGTACATAAATGATCTACCAGTTGGTATACAGAATTATATGAACATGTTTGCTGATGATGCTAAGATAATAGGAAGGATAAGAAATTTAGATGACTGTCATGCCCTTCAAAAAGACCTGGACAAAATAAGTATATGGAGCACCACTTGGCAAATGGAATTTAATGTTAATAAATGTCATGTTATGGAATGTGGAATAGGAGAACATAGACCCCACACAACCTATATATTATGTGAGAAATCTTTAAAGAATTCTGATAAAGAAAGAGATCTAGGAGTGGTTCTAGATAGAAAACTATCACCTGAGGACCACATAAAGAATATTGTGCAAGGAGCCTATGCTATGCTTTCTAACTTCAGAATTGCATTTAAATACATGGATGGCGATATACTAAAGAAATTGTTCATGACTTTTGTTAGGCCAAAGCTAGAATATGCAGCTGTTGTGTGGTGCCCATATCTTAAGAAGCACATCAACAAACTGGAAAAGGTGCAAAGACATGCTACTAAGTGGCTCCCAGAACTGAAGGGCAAGAGCTACGAGGAGAGGTTAGAAGCATTAAATATGCCAAAACTAGAAGACAGAAGAAAAAGAGGTGATATGATCACTACATACAAAATAGTAACAGGAATTGACAAAATCGACAGGGAAGACTTCCTGAGACCTGGAACTTCAAGAACAAGAGGTCATAGATTTAAACCAGCTAAACACAGATGCCGAAGAAATATAAGAAAATTCACCTTCGCAAATAGAGTGGTAGACGGTTGGAACAAGTTAAGTGAGAAGGTGGTGGAGGCCAAGACCGTCAGTAGTTTCAAAGCGTTATATGACAAAGAGTGCTGGGAAGACGGGACACCACGAGCGTAGCTCTCATCCTGTAACTACACTTAGGTAATTACACTTAGGTAATTACACACTGGTAGTACAGTAAGAATAAAATTGTCCTTACCATCATTAATGGGCAGAAGTTGTGTTTGCTATCGTCCTTGGTAGCCGAGCACAGATGGAAGCAGTATTACCTATTAGGCAAAATAAAACAAATTTAAGGTTCCTATGACTAAATTTTTCCCACCAAAACATAGTAAATTTTTAGAAAAATTTAATAATTTTTTTTAGGTATTGTGCTTTGAGCAAAAGTAAGGAGAGCAGCCAGGAGTAAGGAGGGTGGGCCGGAGAAAGGAGGGTGGGCTGGAGAAAGGAGGGTGGGCTGGAGTAAGGAGGGTGGGCAGGAGTAAGGAGGGTGGGCAGGAGTAAGGAGGGTGGGCAGGAGTAAGGAGGGTGGGCAGGAGTAAGGAGGGTGGCCAGGAGTAAGGAGGGTGGGCAGGAGTAAAGAGGGTAGGCAGGAGTAAAGAGGGTGGGCAGGAGTAAGGAGGGTGGGCAGGAGTAAGGAGGGTGGGCAGGAGTAAGGAGGATGGTCAGGAGTATGGAGGGAGGGCAGGAGCAAGGAGGGTGGGCAGGAGTAAGGAGGGTGGGTAGGAGTAAGGAGGAGGATAAGGAGTAAGGAGGGTGGGCAGAAGTAAGGAGGGTGGGCAGGAGTAAGGAGGGTATGCAGGAGTAAGGAGGGTGGGCAGGAGTAAGGAGGGTGGGCAGGAAAGTGGAAGGGGGTATGGGCGGGTTCTCGGTTGCCACCCCTCCCCTCTCTAACAGCCTATGTAATACAAACCACGTGCATTAACCCTAAAGCTGCTACAGCCTGGACTGTAAAAGCTGGGGCTGGGCAAAAAAATATTTGAATTAAGTAAAAATTAATATTAAATGTTAAACAAATCTCCAACTTATTGGCATAAGCGTCATGCAAGTTTCATCCCAATATTTTCAGAAATATATTTTAGGCAATTTTTTTAAAAAGGAGAACATTTTGTTGATAAGGAGAACAGCTCCTATTAACTGGAACTGAGGGAAAATGCAGTAATAAAGAGATACAAGCACTCGTCCAATGTACAAAGAAGAAGAATAGTAGCAAGAAGTGTCCACAAAGTGGATATGCAGCTGGTGCCTGTATAGCATTGCTGAGTAATAGATAATAATACCAATAATAATGAGTATGTTATCATGCTCTATTTTGTTATATATCATAAAAATGTATTGCCTAATGTTAATATCTGTTACTTTCACCAATATCCAAAAAATATATATATTTTTTTTGTCTCCTTTGTTTATTATCTCATTTTGATGTAACCTCTACATCCTGGAGAGTGCATACCCATCCCTAACTATGTCAAGATAGAATGAAATTGGTCACCCAATAAATCAGTCACAACTGATTCAGAAAGTTAGGGCGGTACCGAAGCGAATTTTGGTTGTGGGAGATTCCCAGGTGAGGTATTTAGACAGAACGTTTTGTGCCAGAGATAGGGGGAACAGATTAAGGGTTTGCTATCCGGGAGCTGGAATTGGTGATATTGTTGAAAACATGAATGATATTATGACGGGAAATGGGAACAAACCCATTATTTGTATTAGTGCAGGGGGTAATGATGTTGGGCGAGTTAGGAGTGAGGAACTAATACAGAGATTTAGGACAGCCATTGAATTGGTTAGGAGCAAGGGAGGAATCCCGATCATATGTGGCATTCTTCCAAGAAAGGGAGTGGGAAATGAATGGATGTCGAGGGCACTTGGTGTCAATTGCCGGCTAGAAAGATATTGCAAATCAAATGCAATATCTTTCATAGACAACTGGGAACGCTTCTATGGAAGAAATGAAATGTATGCTCGTGATGGGGTGCATCTATCGAGGGCTGGGGTTGTTGCTGTTGCGAACTCATTGGAACCAGTGGTTAGAGGTGTTTGTTTGGGTTTAAACTGTTAGTAGATAGTGGTATGGGAATTGATTTGGAGGAAGGAGGTAATAAAAGTATGTGTTCCTGGGAGAAAAGAATTGGCAAAATGATCAGGGAAAGAAAAGGGCCTCAAAATAACAATTCACTTAGGATATATTACACTAACAGTAGAAGTCTAAGAAATAAAATTAATGAATTAAATGCTCTTGTCTGCACAGAAAAAAACCAGCGTTGAATGTAATGAAACGCCATTTTCTGGGTGAGACCCGGAGGCTCCCCGGAGCTTTATCGGCTGATATGCTAATGTCAGACTTTGGCATCAGTCATGTGTATGGAGTTCTAGGGCCTACCGGGGACCACGAGCCAGAACCTGGCCCCCTCAGAGAGGCAAGGAGAGCAATAGCCTATAGAAACCCCCGTGTGGTTGGAAGCATTCTATGTCTGCCATCGACCGGGTCAAGCATCCAGAAAGGTAAGCATTCCGAAACAAACCCCTATTCTGGTGAAAATTGCTACCTAAGCCGAACTAGTGGATAGAACTCTTCAACAGAAAACAAGGAAACTAGTATGACGTCATACGTCACCGCGCCGCTGTCTGCGCAGCTCCCCCCTCCCCGGGAGGGGGAAGGGGGAGCCCCAGACCTCCCACGCCGGCTATCTACCCATCAGTTCTGAGGCTGGATGTCAAAACACGCGAAAAACGCCGACTGGAGGGAGGGAGGGTTGCCGGGGAGCCTCCGGGTCTCACCCAGAAAATGGCGTTTCATTACATTCAACGCTGGTTTTCTGGGGGGAGCCCCGTCGGCTCCCCGGAGCTAACTACCCACAGAGGAAGGTCAAAGGGACAAAACCGGGAGGCGGATACCACGCACCCCCCAAGGAGGCGAGACAACCGGCAGCAAACGCCAACCCAAGGCGCCACAGCCCCAAAAATCCCGGGAACAACACGAGAACCACGAGCAGCAAGGCCCCTGCACGAACACCAAAAATCCATGCCCGAAAGACCGCAAGGCCACGTCGCCCAGACGGCAGCGAAGCCACGAACGCCACAGGCATGAGGGAAGAACACAGGCAGCTTAGCCGCAAGAACACGGCTGACCACCCGAGACACTATCACCCGCGAACCGGGAAGAACAGAACCGGATCAACGCAAAACGCACTCCGGACCAAAACGCCGTGGCACGCAAACAACAGCGGAGGGCCGCCACTGAACACAAAAACGACACACCCCCGGCCCGACCAATGAAGCACCAACAAACCCTGGACCCCTCCAGAATGCAGCAGCCCCACCCCGCGCCAGAAAAGATGGAGACTGCTGCCACCAAACAACCAAAACGCTAAAACCGAATGAGCAAGAAAACGCAGCGACTCGATCCCCAGAGGCAAAGGCCCAAAGGAAAGAGCCGACGAAAAAACACACCGGAACCGAAGGGGCACTACCAACCGAGGAGAAGACAGCACGCTGACCAGAGACCAGGATGGTGCAAGCGGCGCACGAACAGGCCGGAGGTGAAATGACGCACAAGACAGCTGACTAACGGTGCAGAAGCAACACCAAGACCGAAAGCAAGCTGAAGCGGCTCCGCCTGCGCTGCACGAAAAGAGGCGACAGTATGTGGCAAGACGACGGCCCCCAACCCCCACTAGAAAACCAAGCCGAGAGTAAACCAAGCTAACAAGAGTAACCACCTAAGAAGGGACAGGAAAAGGAAGGACCGCCAAAATACCCCATACTGCCGCCAAGAGAAGCACGCAGGTGGGACACCTACCACGAAGCCACCCGACCACCAACCGGAGGCGAGACCACAAGGCAGAACATAAGCAGCCCCGACAAGGCTCCTCCGAGCCCAGGAAAAAGGCGGAGCCGCGAGAAGATCTCGGGCGCGACCACCGAAACCCAGGCGGCACAAGGAGATGGAACGTCTGCCGAACAGAAAAACTCCCCAAAGCATGCAAGCCCGCCAGGAGTTCAGAAATGACGGGTCCGACGCGAGACATCGCAAGACCCCCCCCCCCAAAAAAAAAAAAACGGCAGGGCAAGCTAGGAAACCAAAGAAGGCGGAAGGGTCGCTGCCAGAACAGGACCCGAACCAAGGGGCACGAACAATTGCAATAGACTGAGACAAAGAAGCACATCACAGGACACAGGCTGACCAACGCCTAAGAACACACGCAGAACATCCCTGCTGCAGAGGAGGCAGGAAGAAAGAGCAGAAGCACAAAAAAACCCAGGAGAACAACCAGGGGTGGACAAGCAGGCAGGGACAAAAACCCCACGCAATCCCTAGGCACAAAACGGCAGCAAAGTGCCACTCCACAACCGGACACAGGAACAAGGACACGCCACCGTGAAACACGGTACCAATGCACACGTGCAGCAGCAGCAACAGGCACCACTGCAACACGTAAATAGCAACTCCCCTCTGCAAAGGCAGAGAACGGAGCAGGCAGACCCCAGATAGGGCCAACGGAGACACGACAAAACCCTGCAGGCCCAGAAACCTGCACCAGGCGACCGACGGAGGAGAAACCCCGCTCAATACCTGCTGGATGAGGTACTGGGAGCTCTTTTACACCTGAAGCCCGGCCCAAGGTCAGGCCAGACCGGCCAGAGGATGGCCCACCAGGCAGCTGCTAGGAGCAGTCCACCGGCCCACATACCCCCACAACCAGGACGGGCCGGAACTTCCATACGAAAACAGGCCAGTGCGCCCTGGAAGTCCACGGACGAACCAGCAAGAAGGCTTATGCTCACAAGTAGGTCGTGTAACAAGCACAGACCTCTGATGGTAATACAGTGTTCCCCAAAGATGCCAATAGCACCACTGCACTCCACTGGTACTATCCCGCAAGTTCTACCAGATAGGCGGGACCCAAGAGCCAGAGCTCAAATCCTGCAAGCACAGCCAGGGGCCTTACCAGGTGAGTACAGAACCAACCCTACAACCCCCACACCTCACAACATTAAAAAAGGAGGGTCCCCTGAATGACTCCAGCATGGGTTGGACATGCACATGAGGGGGACAGGAAGGGGTGATAAAGGGACAGTCACTGGTGTGCGAACGGTCTCAGTCGTACAAAAATATACCTAAATAAAGACAGGTATATAAACACCGCCGCATCCAGCGCCCGGCCAAAAGACGCCAGACCGCATAAACTCACCTGGCGAATGGTGGCACGAACTTGACACGACTCAACCGTGCCCAGAAGAACTTGGGAGCACCGCCAGGTGAAGACGCCAGAGCCGGACCCTGCCGGACCCGCAGGGAGAGGCGAAGGAGGCGGTCCACACCCATGACACAGGGAAAACCGCGGTGTCCTCCCCACAACTGGGAACCAGGATACCCCCGGCGCGAAGGGGCACATACCGCAGCCAGGGAGAAGAACGAGAAGCGAAGCACTGTAGCAGAAAAGGGCGCAAAACACCAGCACTGAAACACCGCCCAGACCAAAACAAACTCCACGGCGCATGCGCATAACACGCTGGCCGAACCGTACACCCTCCCTGCGGGAAGGCGCCAGCCAGGACTACTGCACGAGAAAAGTAGCCAAAAGAGGAAGCAGGAACAATAAAACCGGCCAAAGAAGCAAAGAGCCCAAAAAAGGAACCCAACCAGGTGACAAGTAGTCCAACCGGGCGACAAGTAGCCCAACAGGGCGACAAGTAGCCCAACAGGGCGACAAGTAGCCCAACAGGGCGACAAGTAGCCCAAAACGGCGACAAGTACGAGGAGCCGACAGACGTTCCAATAATGCGGGAAGTAGCGAAAAACCCTCCCGTACCCTCGAGAACACAGAAGCCAACACTAGTCCCGAAGGCACACGAAGACGCAGGCGCACCCGAGATCAGAAGTCACGCAGAACCCCATCGAACGGGGAAACATGACAAAAACACCGCCCCAAAAAGGGGTGGGAGGAAACATCCACCCACAAGACGGAACCAACCGACTCAAAGGCCAAGGAACCGAGCCCGGGGAGGGGCCGACGTCCAACAGCACGTACAGCGAGTGGGGAGGAAAGACCCCACTCCGCGTAACCACAAGCCCCGCCTAGAGGGGGATAAAAAACCCCACGGGGTCTAACGGGGCCAAGGCCCCCCCAAGTCAGCCCCACCTAAGCCCCGGGAACCTACACGACAGGTCCCGGGGCCGAGCCGTTCCCCCAAAGCCCCGGCCGTACCAGAAAACCGGGGCAGCCGTGAAAACACTAAGGAAGGGAGCCCACTGGCAGACTCATACAACACGGCTGGAGGAACAGGCTCAAATGCCCCCGTCACTACCCCGGAAGGGGAATTCCCCGAGACTGCCCGAGTCTCAACACCAAAAACCCCGCCCCGAACCTACAGACGGTAAGGAACCGGATGCAGGCAGGAAGGGTGAACCAGGGGAAAGACAAAAGGGCGTGGATGGAACCGAAGCAACCAACACCCCCAAGTCCCAAAACGAACTACAACGGGGCAGCCCCGGGGCTCCCGGGGAGGAAACCACGAGAATGTTGCCACCACCAAGGCTCAAGTGCAACGCCCCTGCTGCCCGCACCCGCTTTGTTAGCACAACTGGGTAACCGAGCCACAACGAGCAACCAAACCCGCAGGACTCCGGGTCGAAGGTGTCACCGACCCCACAGGCAGCAGACGGAGGCAAAACAGAGAGTCACCCAGAGACAAAGGGTGAGAGCAACCCTCAAACTCGCTGGAAGCGAGGGGGGGACTCTGGGGTCACATCCATCGGACCCGAGCGCCCCCAGGGGTTTCCCAGGGTCCCGAGCGTTTACTTTAAGAGGACTCGCGCTCAGGTAATCCCAGGCAGGGTAAGTACTGCTAACCGGCACCCAAAGCTACCAAACAACTTTCTAAGAGCTGAACCCCCGGGACGTGTACACTCACGGGGACCTAGCAGGGGTACCACCAGAAAATACTCAGAACACAAGGGACACAAGGGGCAAGAACGAAGGCAGACCCCCCCCACCAGGTAAATAAACAAAAAGAAAAAGAAAACCCCGCAAGAGGACAGCGTACCCAAGCGGAACAGAGCCGGCCGCTATGATTGGTAAAGACAAGCTGCACAGTACCCTGCGCCCCACCAGTGCAAACACTGCCCCTTACTCTAAGGCAAACAAGGGAGACAGAACACCCGAGCACACAAAGAGCGGCCGAAAACCAAGCAGTAAACGGCCAAGCAGGGGCAGGACCCAAGGAACTTGTGGAAGGTGGCCCCAAGCCCCAAGGGCAGTACTTACAGGGCACCTAGGGAAGGGAACCCTAGGCGCATGCAGCCCGAGTACTGAAGAATCACTCCCGGCTCACGCACCACCTAGAAAACAGACACCACACTCTAGGTACAGTGCTGAAACAACCACTGGAGCCGGAGCACATAACCATTGCCTATAGCATCAGCCGAAGAACTGATGGGTGGATAGCCGGCGTGGGAGGTCTGGGGCTCCCCCTTCCCCCTCCCGGGGAGGGGGGAGCTGCGCAGACAGCGGCGCGGTGGCGTATGACGTCATACTAGTTTCCTTGTTTTCTGTTGAAGAGTTCTATCCACTAGTTCGGCTTAGGTAGCAATTTTCACCAGAATAGGGGTTTGTTTTGGAATGCTTACCTTTCTGGATGCTTGACCCGGTCGATGGCAGACATAGAATGCTTCCAACCACACGGGGGTTTCTATAGGCCATTGCTCCCCTTGCCTCTCTGAGGGGGCCAGGTTCTGGCTCGTGGTCCCCGGTAGGCCCTAGAACTCCATACACATGACTGATGCCAAAGTCTGACATTAGCATATCAGCCGGTAAAGCTCCGGGGAGCCGACGGGGCTCCTCCCAGAAATAGATATTATTGCACTTACCGAAACGTGGATGAATGTAGAAAATAGAGAACTATTAGCTGAATATCAAATAAATGGATTTAAACTATTTCACACAGATAGATATATTAGACGAGGAGGGGGAGTAGCCATATATGTTAGGGACAATTTGAAATGTAGTCTCAAAGAGGGAATCAAAACTGAGCCACACACAGAAACTATTTGGATAGAATTAAACGAAAAAGCAAATAATATTATAATAGGAGTTATATATAGGCCACCAAATTTAAACAGAATGGAAGCAAAGCATCTATGGAATGAAATATCTAGAGCATCTAGATCTAACAGTATTTATGTCATGGGTGACTTTAATTTTAGTGGAATAAACTGGGTGAACAAAACAGGGAATAGTGAAGCAGAAGATTTTCTAGAATTAATTGACGATTGCTTTCTTACGCAACACATTAAGGAACCAACGCGGGAAAATAATATTTTAGATTTAGTGTTAACTAACAGGGAAACACAAATTAATGACATCGAAATAGGGAGTGAGCTAGGGAACAGTGATCACAAAGTAATCAGATTTAGCATAGAATGGAATAGACCTGTAGGAGAAAATTCTGTTAAAGTGCCAGATTTTCGAAAAGCTGATTTTAATAGCCTAAGAAATTTTTTGGGTCAAATAGATTGGAAAGTCTTGGGTATGGGGTGTGGGCCGGTCTTAGAGAGAGACATGAACCCAGCGATAGGTGACGTAAAAGGGGGTTTCGATGTGGATTTAGTATATAACTTGTTTAGGAATATTCTAAACGGAGCACAGGAACGTAGTATACCATACAAATTGAATATATCAAATACTAATGACCCAAAGTGGATAACAAATAATTTAAAGAACCTTATAGGTAAAAAGAGAGCTTGGTACAAAAGGATTAAGAATGGGGAAGTCAGGTTAGAACAGGAATTCATACAACTGGTTAGAAATGTTAAAAAAGAGATTAGGAAAGCAAAAAGAAACTATGAAGTTCGCATAGCAGAGCAAGCAAAGTCAAATCCTAAAGGGTTTTTTCAGTTATATCGAACTAAGACTAGGGAAAGGATAGGTCCATTAAAATCTGAGACAGGTCAAATAACGGATAATGACAAGGAGATGAGTAGTATTTTTAACAAATATATTATATCTGTATTTACTAAAGAAGAACTTAACAATATGCCTTCAGCCGAACAAGTCTATGTGGGTGGAGATGAGGACAGGTTGACTAGTTTAGCAGTTACCAGGGAGGATGTAATTAAAAAATTAGAAAAACTAAAACCAAACAAATCCCCAGGGCCGGATGAAGTGTTTGCCAGGGTGCTTAAAGAATGCAAAGAGGAGCTTTCCGAGCCACTGTCTACCATATTTAATAAATCAATAGAGTCAGGCAGAGTGCCAGAGTCATGGAAGGTAGCTAATGTGGTACCTATTTTTAAGAAAGGGGATAGATCACTTGCGTCAAACTATCGGCCAATTAGCCTAACGTCTATTGTGGGAAAGTTACTTGAACCAATAATTGCAAATACAATTCGTCTCCATCTTGAAAAACATAAATTAATAATTGAGTCGCAACATGGTTTTACAAATGGCCGTTCATGTTTAACAAATTTGCTAACTTTTTATTCCAGCATAGTTGAGGCAGTTGATAGTGGTAAGGATTGTGATGTTGTGTACCTTGACTTTAGCAAAGCTTTTGATACAGTGCCACATGAAAGACTAATTAAAAAAATAGAAGCTCATGGTATTGGGGGTGCTATATTAACTTGGATTAGGGCATGGCTATTCCAAAGGAAACAGAGAGTTAGTATAAATGGGGTTAAGTCAGAGTTGGATAATGTTGTTAGTGGAGTACCTCAGGGCTCTGTCCTGGGACCTCTGTTGTTTATAATATATATAAATGATTTAGATTCAGGTTTGAGTAGCAACATTTGCAAATTTGCCGATGATACGAAAATCGGTAGGGAAATTAATTCGGAGGAGGACTCACTATCACTTCAAGTTGATCTAGATAGGGTTTTGAAATGGTCAAATGATTGGCAAATGCAGTTTAATGCTGATAAATGTAAAGTTCTGAGGCTAGGTAATGATGATAGAGTTACAAGATACGAGCTAGATGGTGTTGAGATTGCGAAGTCGGATTGCGAAAGGGATCTGGGAGTTATGATTAGTAAGAATTTAAAACAAAAGGATCAATGCATGAATGTTCGTAATAAGGCGAATAGGACACTGGGATTTATTAATCGAAGCGTTAGTAACAAGACACCTGGTGTGGTTCTTAAGCTATATCTTGCTCTGGTTAGGCCCCATTTAGATTATGCAGTTCAGTTTTGGTCGCCGTATTATAGAATGGATATAAATTCACTTGAACGTGTCCAACGTAGGATGACTAAGTTAATTCCCAAAATTAGAAATCTTTCATATGAAGAAAGATTAACAAAGCTTAAGTTGCATTCACTGGAAAGGCGAAGAGTTAGGGGTGACATGATAGAGGTTTACAAGTGGATGAATGGACATAACAGGGGGGGATATTAATAGGGTATTAAAAATATCAACACAAGACAGAACACGAAACAATGGGTATAAATTGGATAAGTTTAGATTTAGGAAAGACTTGGGTAAATACTGGTTCAGTAACAGGGTTGTTGATTTGTGGAACCAATTGCCGCGTAACGTGGTGGAGGTGGTGTCCCTCGATTGTTTCAAGCGCGGGTTATACAAGTATATGAGTGGGATTGGGTGGTTATAGAATAGGAGCTGCCTCGTATGGGCCAATAGGCCTTCTGCAGTTACCTTTGTTCTTATGTTCTTATGTTCTTAACTGGCAGAACTTGGGACTTTGAATTTTTTTTTACTGAGTTTTTCACAGATTTCAAATTCTATTTTCTTTGTCTCTTTAGGCGGTTTTGATGATCAGGGCTTTATCACTTTTATAAAGTACAGTAGCACCTCGATTAACGAGCGGCTGTATCTACGATCCTTTCGAGTAATGAGTGAGCCACTCACAGCAAATTTGTCTCTATTGATGAGCTTCACCTCTATTAACGAGCAAAACCACATGGTGCTTCCTAGCGTCTCGCGGGTTCTTGCAAATTCTCGGACGCCTCCGACTCCAGTGTTGTTGTTGTATCGCGCACGACAAGCATCCCTCTGCATTTATTTGCGCTTTTCTTTTGGTATTTTGTGGTTTTGTGACTACAATTTGTAACGCAAGATGTCGCCAAAGAAGCTGCTTGCTAAAGATAGTGTTGTCAAGAGGAAGAAAGACACAATTACTGTGGATTTGAAGAAGAAAATAATAGCAAAGCATGAGCGTGGTGTCTGTGTGACTGATCTCACAAGGAAGTATGGCAGGTCCTCATCAACAATTTGCACCATTAGTAAGGAGATGAGGAGGTAAGGGAGGATGCTGCCTCTTCCAGTGAGATCAGTGAAGTGTTGGAAATGTTTGAAAAGGTGACCGCATTCTTGGAAAAGCTGCCCTGATAAAACAGTGACACCCCGGTGTGTGAACATGTTTAATGACAATTTGCTGACTCATTTTAGGAACATCCTAAAACAAAGACAAAAGCAATTGTCAATAGATACGTTCTTTGGAAAAGTAGAGAAAAGAAGAGCCAGTGATAGTGAACCACAATCCGGTCCCAGTGGGGAGAAATTCCCGAGAGAGCCCCCCTGATTCAGAGGTGGATTCTCCTTCCACACCATAACCCCTCTTCTCCTTCCCACCTCCCCATCGTCTCCCTCAAGCCAGCAACGACTCTTCATAAGGTAAACATGAAAATAGTACAACAAAACATTCATAAATACATGTGCAGTATTATATTTACATTATAAAATGTCATACAAGTATGGATATTTTTGTGAGTGGAACAGATTAAATTTATTTCCTTTATTTTATATGGGGAAATTTGTTTCTTAAGACGAGTTTTCCACATAACGAGCTCAGTGCCAGAAAGGATTAAACTCGTTAATCGAGGTCCCCTTATATACTATTTTTATCCCCTAAATCATTATAATTTTCCCTATACATGTACAGTATTTAGTTGTTATTTTTTTTTTGGGGGGGGGGTATTTTTTCTTGACATCATTCCAACACATATTGACCTACAACTTTCACATATTCAAGCACGAATGCCAAACAACATTTATTAAAACATATAAGTAAATTAATGAATTAGAACTACCTTATTCATTGTCGATAACTTTAGCTTCAATTATCTCTAAAACTTTGAGTCAGCTTCAAAAAATTCAGTTTCTGACCAATTCTCACCATTTTTACAAATAATGTTCACAGTTGTCTGTTCTACAATCCTATTAGAATGGATTTTTCACAAACCCTAAACATTTGTAGTTATCAATTTTTTTTTCTAAATTTGGCGCATAATTCAAATGCCACATTGATGATATTTTTTACAGTAAACTAAACTGAAAACATATATTCTAAATCTATGAAAATGAAGATCATATACTATTCTGAGAGCATAATAACACCAAATGAACAATTGGTGATAATATATATTTTTGCAGATGATCTCAATATCTGAAGTTTTCAATATTCAATTTTATAATTATTTTTTATTTTCTTACTTTACAAGTTACGTTTGTGATCATTTAGACAAAGTTGCAGGATTTGCTAATATGCACAAAAAACTGGAAAGCATTAGAGCAAATTTGAGAAATTGAACTTTGCCATCAGGTCCTGTCGTGTATGTATGCCATGCACAGCTTAAGGGTTAATACAGAACTGTACTGTATAAAATGCATAAAACTTCACACTAACAATATTTCTCTAATTAAAACAATAATAATATTTTAAATAAAACAACTTGTAACAATCATTTGACAACTTGCAACTTGTACATTAAATTTTGACTATGCCTATAAAATAAGCACAGGTCATGTCAATGCGTAGAGCCTGGATGAGATGGCTGGCACCATGTGCTTCTCCTCTTCCTGGGGTAAAAACGTCGGGCTCGCTCGTGAAGGATTTTCGTGATAAATTTTAAAAAATTTTACTCTTTGAACTCATTTAATCTATCAAGATGCCTCAGAGCAGCATTCATGGTATTGAAGGTATAAAACAAAAAAAGAAAATATTTGTCAATTGATTAGAAAGTTGACTTGATAGAGAAAGCAGAGCATGGATACTCTGTCACTCGACTCGCCCAAGAATTCAACATTGGTAAAGCTACAGTTTGTGATATAAAAAAGCAGAAGGATAATATTAAGAAATTCTTTGCTCAAACTGATGCAATAGGCAACAGGAAAAATTGAGGCCTGCTAAGTATACGGATTTGGACTCGTCTGTATTTAAATGGTTTACACAGCATGTTGCGAAAGGAATTGCTGTTTCAGTTGATTCTATTAGAAATGCAGCTGAAAGACTTGCTGTAAAGTTAAACATAGACAATTTCAAGGCTAGCATTGAATGGGTATGTCGATTTAAAGAGAGGTATGGCATCATTAACAAGAAAATTTGTGGCGAGGCATTAAGTGCAGGTGTTAGAAGTGGCTAATGCATATAAGCATAAACTTTTTCAGCACATTATATCTAATAATCTAAGCTGGTTTTAAATGTACAATGCAGATAAAACAGGCTTTAACTGGAAATGCCTTCAAAGAAACACTTTATCCTTCAGGCTTGAGAAGAGTATTCCTGGTTGCAAGGTAAAGAAGGAAAGAATTTCAGCATTATTGTGCTGTAACGCAGATGGCAGTCACCGAACAAAGTGCGCAATTGTTGGGAAATCTGCCAACCTCAGAGCATTGAAAAACTGCATAAACAGACTACCTGTCATCTACTACAACACAAAAAATGCCTGGTTCACACAGATTATTTTTGAGGATTGGTTCCAGAATCACTTTTGTAAAGAAGTAAAAAAGCAGCAGATCAATATGTGTAGAATTCATCCTGCTGAGGTAAAGGCAATGTTGTTGACTGACAATGCCCCAGCTCACCCCCATTGCTAAATTAACATCACCTGATGGCAAAATAACATGAATGGCTTTACCACCAAACACTACATCTGTAATACAGCCTATGGATTAGGGGTTATCTATGCTCTCACAGGCTTTATAAAAGAGCTATGAATTCAGATATTATGGAAGTTCTGCTCTCTGAGGAAGACGAGATGCCTAATAAGGATAAGAAGGCTAGTAGAACACTAGAAAATTTCAAGAAATATTCAATTAAAGATGCAATTTACAACTAGGCCAAGGAATGGAGCGAGTTGAAGGTCACCACATTAAAGAATGCATGGAATAAAATTCTGAGTCCGGTACCTGGTTAGAATAAAGACGAAGATAACTATGATTTTGAGGGCTTTGATAATGCGATTTTTGAGACATTCAGAGATGCATGTGAGGAAGATTTGCAACTTTCTGATGTGAATGCAGGGTTAGATAATGATGCTGATGATCCAGGTTATGGTGAATTAACTGATAATGAGATTATCCAGTGTGTTACTGGTAATAATGATGAGGATGTGGAAGAGGAAGATGATAGTATGTTACCTATTCCATATGCTGCATCATTGCAAAAGGTTAATGATCTGCTTGATTTGGTTGCTGTAACTGATAATGAAGAACTGACAGATTATTACCTGCACCTAAAGGACATGAAAGATATTATAATGAAGCTCATAACAAAGAAACAAAGATTCAAAAGTTTTTGGTACGGTTTCACAGTAGGCCTACAGGACCATCACCCTGCACTAGCAAGGACTCACGATCCGAGGATGCCCAGGCAATTGGACCAGCACTAGCAAGGACTCACCTGCTGAGGATGTCCAGGCAACTGGACCAGCACCCAGCACTAGCAAGGACTCACCTGCTGAGGATGCCCAGGCAACTGGACCAGCACCCAGCACTAGCAAGGACTCACCTACTGAGGATGCCCAGGCAACTGGACCAGCACCCAGCACTAGCAAGGACTCACCTGCTGAGGATGCCCAGGCCACTAGACCAGCACCCAGCACTAGCGATAACTTACCTGGGAGTACAGCACAGTTCTAATGACATTAAATGTACAAAGTGTAGTTCAAGTGATATAAGTGTACTGCAGTAGTGTGATTCTAGTGGTTTGTACTTTATGTACAGACTGTAGTGTATAATGTACATTTGTTAGAAAAGTTACTGTTCTTTAAACAATTTATATTCATATGTGTGGCACTCTCAGGATATTAAGGCTAACAAAGTTTGCACTACAAAACTCAACTGGTAGGGTAAGTACAGCACTGTAACGTGCAATATCAATTTATTTCATTGCAATTCAAATTCTTGGTTATTTAAATTTTTCAAAAGGCAAATGTGTACTGGCATATGTATTATTAATTTTTTTTTTTTTTTGGGGGGGGGGGAAGGGGGGATGCTGGGGCCGGATTGATGGAATGAATTCCACACTGAAATGAATCGTCTACGCCCCCATATAGCTCGTTCAAGCGAGGGCACACTGTATTACTCATATAATTTCTACATTTATTGTCTACATTTAATGTCATTTAATTTCATGCATTTCTTTGATAAAGTGTTTACTCGTGTCCTTTATGATCTTGGTTATTTGTAAGTGTTGGGCCCATTAACCTTAAATTATAGTATGTTTATGTTACTCTATGTTCTGATATGTTCCAAGAAAATGTCATGAGGCGCAGTTCTAAATTACACCTTGTATTTCCATTCTGTAATTAATGTAAATAAACTACTGTACTGTTGCTAGAACTACTGACTCCATAATGTAATAATCTATGCCAGTACTCTGACTATACTGTGTACCTGTAAAGTAAGGCTGTAAAGTACCTATACACATTTTTTGTCAATTTTACTGTAAATTATCTACTTAAAATTATCTGTTAGTTTAAGGACTTCCCCAAAACTCTATGCGTGCTAATGGCTTTACAAGAATGTAAAATCAACTTCATTTCTATGTTCTCTCTTAACCCCCAATGTACCTTCTTGTATATAAATAAATAAATATATGCTTGTCATCCTTATGAATCACCTTTGTATTAATTTTTTATTTTCCTTGAACATTCTCATTTTGTTAACTTACTTCTCTTATAGTATTATATGTTTTACCCCATCACAACATTAATTAAAAAATTTCTATATTACTATTAATTTTACCCGAAACGCTTTGCGTAATAGTGGCTTCATTAGTACAGTATGTGTAACTGCTGTCCCTTCAATTAAACAATACTCTTATTACACATAGAAATCACAATAGTGTGATGCATCAAATTTATTTATTTATTTATTTAATTATTTATTTATTTATATACAAGAAGGTACATTGGGTTTGTGAGAATACATAGCATGGTATTTACAATCTTGTAAAGCCACTAGTACGCGCAGTGTTTTGGGCAGGTCCTTAATCTAACAGATAATTTTAAGTAGGTAAATTCTAGTGGAATTAATAAAATGATAACAGATACATTGCAAAAAAGAAAAAAAAATGAGATGAGAGAGATTAGTAGGGATATTAAAGCACATTGGTATATTAAAGTTCAGATTGATTGCATTGACAGCTTGATTGGTAATTTAAACGAAGATTAATAGGCACCATACAGCAAATTGAAAGCACATATAAGAAGACAGCAATGATCACAATGGTAAAGTTGTTTGGACTGGGTACATGGAGATTGGGTAGCACTAGATACAGTGCAATTTTAAAGCAACAAGGTAGAAAACTATGAAGATGAAATTAGGTACTTTTTAGTTTTGTTTTTGAATGACGCAAAAGTTGGACAGCTTTTCAATTCATTAGGGAGTGAGTTCCATAGACTAGGTCCCTTTATTTGCAAAGATTGTTTGCACAGATTAAGTTTGACTCTGGGGATATCAAAGAGATATTTATTTCTGTTGTGGTGATAATGGGTCCTATTACATCTGCCAGGGAGAGTTTCAGAACATGATTTGCGTTTAAGAACTGGGTTTTGTAAATGTAGTTGACACAAGAGAATGTGTGGAGTGAGATTATGTTTAGCATGTTTAGGGAGTTAAACAAGGGGGCTGAGTGTTGTCTGAAAACAGAATTTGTTATTATTCTGATAGCAGATTTTGCTGGGGGATGATGGACCTAAGGTGGTTTGCAGTGGTTGAACCCCATGCACAGATACCATAATTAAGATAGGGACAGATGAGTGTATAATATAGTGAGATGAGAGCAGAGTTAGATACATAGTATCTGATTTTGGAGAGTATACCAACTGTTTTAGAGACTTTCTTAGTTATGTGTTGTATGTAGGTGCTGAAGTCGAGTCTCTTATCTAGGAATAGGCCATGAAACTTTCCATCATTTTTATTATTAATGTTAACATTGTCTATCTGAAGCTGAATTGCATTTGTTAATTTGCTTCCAAATAAGATTTAGTAGGTCTTTTCTATGTTAAGTGTTAGTTTGTTGGTTGACATCCGTAAGTGTACTTTTTTTTAGTTCATTATTAACAGCATTATTTAGTGTATGTCTTTTGGGGTTAGAATAGATGAGGGTAGTATCATCAGCAAACAATATAGGTTTCAGAATGTTGATGACATCAGGCAGACCATTGATGTATGTAAGAAATAGAAGAGATCCCAAGATGCTGCCCAGTGGCACCCCAATGGTTATTGGTAGAGTGGGAGAGGTTATATTATTGATGGCTACACATTGGTGTCTATCACTAAGATAGGATTGGATATAATCCAGGGCATGGCCTCGGATTCCATAATGATGCAGTTTACATAAGAGGTAGTTGTGATTAACAGTATCAAAGGCTTTTCTCAGGTCAATGAAGAGTCCAATCGGAAACTCATTTTTGTCAAGGGCTGAGTAAATTATATCAAGGAGACTAATAATTGCGTCGTTAGTACTCTTTTGGGAGCGGAAGCCAAACTGACAGGGGCCGAGTATGTCGAATTTTACGAGGTAAGAGTACAGCTGTTTGTAGATAATTTTTTCAAATATTTTTGATAGTACGGGTAGGTTTGATATGAACAAATTTGAAATGAGTTTGTTTGTTTGTTTGTTTCATTTCAAGTTTGAAATGAACTAATCCACAAGAGCCGTGACGAGGGTTCAAATCTACGTCCGAGAGTGTGTAATGAAGTAAGGGCGAAGAGGTAGAACAGCTTATTGACAGAGCTCAGGTGCATGGGGGAATTGTGTAAAAACCTAGTTTGTGTCTCGGAGAGACTCGTAGCTCAGTCGATTAACCACTATTGAGAAGAAAAATAAGAAGAGGGGGGAACAAGTTCCTCAAGATTGCATACACCAACATAGATGGAGTAAGATCAAAGATACTGGAGTTAAGTGATATAATACAGCTGCAGACACCAGATATTGTTGCACTCACGGAGACAAAACTTGAAGATGCTATTTTAAATGAGGTCATATTCCCAAGGGGCTACTCAATTTGGAGACGGGACAGAAAAATCAGGAAAGGCGGTCGCATTGCTGTGCTAGTGAAAGAACACCTAAAGGTGAACGAAATAGTGACTGCCAATCCACAAGATGTTGACATAATAGCACTAGAGATCTGCCATGAGGATGATAAACTAATGATTATAAATGCATATAGTCCACCGTTAAGCAGTACATGGTCAAAGGAGGAGCTAGATAGTAAACGAGAAGGTCTTATAACAATAATGAGAGAGATCATAGCGAGAGCGGATAACGATAGATCACGACTGTTGATAGTCGGCGACTTCAACTTGAAATCAAAAGACTGGGAAGCATGTGAAGGTAAAACAGAAGATTTCTGGACCTGTAAATTTGTAGACCTCATCCTGGAAACATTCTTATATCAACATGTTAAACAAGCTACGAGGATGAGGGATGGGGATGTCCCCTCCATGCTAGATTTGATATTTACCAGGAAGGAGGAAGAAATATTTGACATTCAGTACCTTCCTCCCTTGGGTAAAAGTGACCATGTCTTTTTGGGAATAAAGTATGCAATGCGTTATAATCTGGAAGAAAATATGACGGTCGATGCAAATGAAAAACCTGACTTTAGGAGAGGACATTATGGCAACCTTAGAAAAATTTTTAGTGAGTATAATTGGACAGACTTGTTGCTAGGCAAGGAAGTGAATGAGATGTATGTCAGGTTTTGTGAAATATATGATAAAGGCACAAAAAAATTTATACCAAAACAGAGAAGCAGAACTAGGAAACAGGATTGGTTCAACAGAAAGTGCGAGAGAGCCAGAGACCAAAAGACACAAAAATGGAATCAATACAGGAAGAGGCCGAACCCCCAAACATACCAGCGATACAAAGATGCGAGAAACAACTACACGGCAGTGAGGAGAGAGGCAGAAAGAAATTTTGAAAAAGGGATTGCAGACAAATGTTAAACAGAACCAGGTCTGTTCTATAAATTCATAAACAAGGTAAAGGATAATATTCAGAGGTTGAAAATGGGAAATAGATTCACGGAAAATGAAAAGGAAATGTGTGAAACATTAAACGAAAAGTTCCAAAGTGTGTTTGTACAAAATGAAATCTTCAGGGAACCAGATACAATAAGAATTCCAGAGAACAACATAGAGCACATAGAGGTGTCTAGAGACGAAGTGGAAAAAATGCTCAAGTAGCTAAATAAGAACAAAGCAGTTGGTCCAGATGGAGTTTCACCATGGATTCTGAGAGAATGTGCACCTGAGCTCAGCATTCCTCTTCAACTGATTTTTCAGGCATCCCTGTATATAGGAGTTGTAGCTGATGTGTGGAAAAAGGCTAACATAGTTCCAATCTAAAAATGTGGAAGCAGGGAAGACCCCCTTAATTATAGACCGGTATTATTGACAAGTGTAATAGTCAAAATATTGGAAAAAATAATTAAAACTAAATGGGTAGAACACCTGGAGAGAAATGATATAATATCAGACAGACAGTATGGTTTTCGATCTGGAAGATCCTGTGTATCGAATTTACTCAGTTTCTATGATCGAGCAACAGAGATATTACAGGAAAGAGATGGTTGGGTTGACTGCATCTATCTGGACCTAAAAAAGGCTTTCGACAGAGTTCCACATAAGAGGTTGTTTTGGAAACTGGAAAATATTGGAGTGACAGGTACGCTTCTAACATGGATGAAAAATTTTCTGACTGATAGAAAAATGAGGGCTGTGATCAGAGGCAATGTATCGGACTGGAGAAATGTTACAAGTGGAGTACCACAGGGTTCAGTTCTTGCACCAGTGATGTTTATTGTCTACATAAATGATCTACCAGTTGGTATACAGAATTATATGAACATGTTTGCTGATGATGCTAAGATAATAGGAAGGATAAGAAACTTAGATGATTGTCATGCCCTTCAAGAAGACCTGGACAAAATAAGTACATGGAGCGCCACTTGGCAAATGGAATTTAATGTTAATAAATGCCATGTTATGGAATGTGGAATAGGAGAACATAGACCCCACACAACCTATATATTATGTGAGAAATCTTTAAAGAAGTCTGATAAAGAAAGAGATCTAGGGGTGGTTCTAGATAGAAAACTATCACCTGAGGACCACATAAAGAATATTGTGCGAGGAGCCTATGCCACACTTTCTAACTTCAGAATTGCTTTTAAATACATGGATGGCGATATACTAAAGAAATTGTTCACGACTTTTGTTAGGCCAAAGCTAGAATATGCAGCAGTTGTGTGGTGCCCATATCTTAAGAAGCACATCAACAAACTGGAAAAGGTGCAAAGACATGCTACTAAGTGGCTCCCAGAACTGAAGGGCAAGAGCTACCGAGGAGAGGTTAGAGGCATTAAATATGCCAAAACTAGAAGACAGAAGAAAAAGAGGTGATATGATCACTACAAAATAGTAACAGGAATTGATAAAATCGATAGGAAAGATTTCTTGAGACCTGGAACTTTAAGAACAAGAGGTCATAGATATAAACTAGCTAAACACAGATGCCGAAGAAATATAAGAAAATTCACTTTCACAGAGTGGTAGACGATTGGAACAAGTTAGGGGAGAAGGTGGTGGAGGCCAAGACCGTCAGTAGTTTCAAAGCGTTATATGACAAAGAGTGCTGGGAAGACGGGACACCACTAGCGTAGCTCTCATCTTGTAACTACACTTAGGTAATTACACTATGTTGCGCCGAGTTTATTGTGAAATTCCTCGTGCGCATGAAATAGAGTGTTCCCTAAAAATTCTTTTTTCTTCGTAAAATGATAAATTTCCTTCCCTGAACATGTCTATGTAAAAATAAATACCAAATTCCACTTACTTTGGCTGTGGGGACATGGACAAGGTGCGTTGTGATGTCATCAGGGGCTGGTTGCCCGTGCGTGACACGCCCAGACACGGTCACGCGGGCCATTCAAGCACCAGATGTTGGCACAAATATATTTTCAATTATCTGTTTTATGTATTTCCAATGCAGTTTTATTTGTTTGTTTTTTTATCGTATATGATGCATATTTGTATTCTTTACAATATGTATACAGTAGAACGTTCATAATGTTCCATGAAACTGTGATACATGTGTCAGCAATGTGTCCACAATAATGTTTATTGTCGCAATATTACTTGTTAAAAATTCACTAAAATTACAATATGTACAGTTGCACACACTACACAGTAACACACTGTATTACACACTCAGTACTTTGGAAGTGAGTAATAATCAACGAAGTAGTCCATGGTACACAGTGCGACTTCTCTCTCCTTGCACCAGGTACAGATAGAATTTCGCTTCCTGTTTCTTTGTTCTGTGTGTTTGCAAATAACACACTCATGTACACCCTTGGCATTAGTACCTGTAGGTGGTATGTAGCCAAGCTTGTAAAACATAAGGTAGTCTTGCAAAGATTACAGGGAAAGATCAATTTGTAAGGTAGTTGTGAAAAGATCGCCTTGTAAGGTCCCACACAGGAAGAAATTCAGCCAGCCTCAAAGTGTGTCCGTTAATCTGGAAGAGATTCAGCCAGCCTCAAAGAGTGTCCATCAGTCTGGAAGAGATTCAGCTATTCTTGAAAATATCTATGGAAAACACAACCATGGAAGCCGCTAACACTGTTTATCTATGCTACTTGTATCAGATGCATCATCACTGAACGCAGAAAACGATTCATCTATGTATCATCTAAATAAATTGGAGATAGCATAGGTGGGCAAGGGTGGCGCTCAGAGCTACAACTGGATACGCTCGCTGTATTGTCCTCATAGGTGCTGCATCACTTGCATCTGACCTTTGTGTTAGGTCCTTATTGGCCCTTGCTTCACCAATATTATGACCCTTATATTCTTCAAACATTAAGGTTTGAATTTCACCAACACAGCGTGATCTTTCAACTTCGCGTCGAACAGGTGTTTGGGAGCCAGAAGCGCGTGCGCCACTCATGGTTGCTCACTCAGTACTAACCCAGCCAGCAGCCCTAGGGCATAAGGGGAATTTTTTCCAAGATGGCTACCTCGCACTGGAAGTCCTAAGAGTCCATTTCGTACACAACCAACCTCGCACAAATTTAGAATGGGTACGAAAAAATCAAACCGAGTATTCTCGGTTGGCGCAGTTAAGTGGTTAAGGAGTGTCTGGGATCTTCTCGGATGTAGGTTCGAACCCTCGTCACGGCCCTTGTGGATTTATTCATTTATTACTCTTATGTTCTTTGTACACACAATCTTTTGAATAAATAATAATATATTATTATTAATATTATTATTATTATTTACACACAGAAAATCACACTAACGTGATATACATCAATGAGAAAATTCACTCGGGCTGTGAGGTGATGCGAACCTGCAATGTTTGCGTCACCTCACAGCCCCAGTAGATTGCTCATTGATGTATATCTCTTTAGTGCGATTTTCCGTTTAGTATCTGAAGTTGAACGTACAGTGTTCAACTACAACACTTTACCCCTTCACCTGAGTGCTTGGGGGGTCTTTCGTAAAACTTGGACTGGCTTCAAGTCTTCCTGTGATATAAGGATATCACAGACTTCCTGTGACATCAGTGGAAATCTGATTGTAAGACTTTTTGGAAGTCAGTGGTGGTACAGTGGTAGAGTATGCGGCTGGCAATGCCTTGGTCATGGGTTTGCGACACCACACAGTCCCAGTGGATTTTCGTATTATTATTATTATTGTTATTATTATTATTATAAAAATTATTATTATTCCATAGGCCAATGTCCACACCCACAGCAATGCCATAGGCATATAATTTACCCCAACAATTCCATAGGCCTATTTCCACACCCCAACAATGCCATAGGCCAATGTCCACACCCCAACAATGCCTTAGGCCTATTTCCACACCCCAACAATGTCATAGGCCTACGTCTACATCCCAACAATGCCATAGGCCTACGTCTACATCCCAACAATGCCATAGGCCTACGTCTACACCCCAACAATGCCATAGGCCTATTTCCACGCCCCAACAATTGCATGTTGGGGCGTAAGACAATTGTGGAGCAGAAAGTACTCAAGTACTTACGGAGGATGATGAGAGTGCGAGGAACAAGGTGGTCAGGTGGAGCCAGTGACTCCTTCCTTCAACAGTTTTGTCTCTCCCTCGTGGTATATCCTCAATGTCTTCAGTGGTGTGGCCTCACCACACACTTACACTGCCATAAGTGTCCTGAGAGTACTGTGGGAGGGACAATTTGGCGGGTATTGTGGACACAGGTCTTTAAGACAGGAGAACTTCACGAGTCGTGGAGACGTCTATAGCAACCTTTGTTGTGATGACGTCACTCGCTCGCTCGCTTACCCGCCAAAGTGCTCTTCCCATTTTCTTTGGTTACTGATCTTTGCGACGTTTAATTTTTTTTTTTTTTTTTTTTTTTTTTTTTTTTTTTTTTTTTTTTTTTTTTTTTTTTTTTTGAGATATATACAAGAGTTGTTACATTCTTGTACAGCCACTAGTACGCGTAGCGTTTCGGGCAAGTCCTTAATCCTATGGTC
This sequence comes from Procambarus clarkii, assembly GCF_040958095.1. Taxonomy (NCBI): domain Eukaryota; kingdom Metazoa; phylum Arthropoda; class Malacostraca; order Decapoda; family Cambaridae; genus Procambarus; species Procambarus clarkii. Next base: position 40,819,825 of record NC_091186.1, on the reverse strand, counting down.
CCTGGAATACGATCCCCTGCCGCGAAGAATCGTTTTTTCATCCAAGTACACATTTTTACTGTTGCGTTAAACAGAGGCTACAGTTAAGGAATTGCGCCCAGTAAATCCTCCCCGGCCAGGATACGAACCCATGACATAGCGCTCGCGGAACGCCAGGCGAGTGTCTTACCACTACACCACGGAGACTGCATACCTGAGAGCATACCTCAGAATTAACCTGAGAGCAACTAATATTGGTGGCCTCAACGAGGACAGGAAGTTGGCGGCTTGTCAAAGGTCCTACCCATTTGCCTCGATGATCTTTTCTATCTGTATTTTAAAACCCAGTAGAGTTTTGGCGTTTACCTTACCTACTCTCTGGCGGGTAGGCTGTTCCACGGGTTTACCACCATACGGGTAAAAAAAGCCTCTCCTGTTTTCTGTCCTACATTGTGGCTTGTTGAGCTTGAACCCGTTGCTCCTCGTTCGTGTTACATCTGACCTTTTGAAGAAAGTGTCCGGATCAGCATCGTCCAAATTGTTTAGTATTTTAAGTGTTTCGATGAGCTCCGCCCTGTCATGCCTGGTTTGCTGTGTTGTTTGGCCAGTGGCCCTCAACCCTTCCTGATACGAGAGATGACTAAGCTCTGGTATGATTTTTGTTGCCCGGTGTTGCATCTTCTCCAGAGCAGCTATGTCTTTCTGAAGATAAGGTCTCAATGCCTGTATGCAATAATCCAGGTGGGGGGCGCACCAGAGACTTATACAATTGAAGGACTACTTTAGTTTCCTTGAAGGTAAAGGCACGCTTGATTATTCCCAAGATTTGGTTCACTTTTTTTACTGCCGCTCCCACTTGTTGTGCAACTTTTAGTGAATGATGGATTCTGATTCCAATGCCGCATTCTTCATCTATCTGTTGTAAGGTAGTGTGGGCAATTTGGTAGTTGTGACGTGGAATGTTATGCCCTACAGGCAAGGTCTTGTATTTATCGACATTAAAGAGCATTTGCCAGTCATCTGACCATTGGTGGAGTTCATGTAGATCGCTTTATTTATTTATGGATATACAAGAAGGTACATTGGGAAAGTGAGGATACATAATATGGTAATTACAATCTTGTAAAGCCACTAGTGCGCGCAGCGTTTCGGGCAGGTCCTGAATCTAAGAAAATTTTAAGTAGGTAAATACTTGCAAAATTTATAAAAAAAAATGATAACAGTTACATGGCAAGAAAAAAAAAGATGAGAGAAAATTGTAGGTACAGTATATTAAAGCACATAGGTAGCTAAGATTGATTGCAATGACAGCTTGAATGGTAGTTGACAAAAATTGGTAGGCACAATACAGCATATGGCTAGCTCATAAAAGAAGACAGCAATGAACACAATGATAAGGTTGTTTGGGTTAAATACATAAAAATTAGGAGATTGGGTAACACTAGGTACAGAGCAAATTTAATGCTCAGCGTAGGAAACTAAGATGATGAAATTAGGTACTTTTTGGTTTTGCTTTTAAATAAGGCAAAAGTTTTACAGTTTTTCAATTCACTAGGGAGTGAGTTCCATAGACTAGGTCTCTTAATTTGCATATAGTGTTTACACAGATTAAGTGTAACCCTGGGGATATCAAAGAGATATTTATTTCTGGTGTGGTGATAATGGGTCCTATTACATCTGTCCAGGGAGAGTTTCAGAGCATGCAGAGTTTGCATTTAAGAACAGGGTTTTGTAAATGTAGTTGACACAAGAGAATGTGTGGAGGGAGTTAATATTTAGCAAGTTTAGGGATTTAAACAAGGGAGCTGAGAGTCTGAAAGCAGAGTTAGCTATTTTTCTGATAGCAGATTTCTGCTGCGTGATGATGGGCTTAAGGTGGTTCGCAGTGGTAGACCCCCATGCACAGATACCATAATTAAGATAGGGGTAGATTAGTGCATAATATAGTGAGAGGAGAGCAGAGTTAGGAACATAATATCTGATTTTGGAGAGTATACCAACTGTCTTAGAGACTTACTTAGTTATGTTTTTTTTTTTTTTGAGATATATACAAGAGTTGTTACATTCTTGTACAGCCACTAGTACGCGTAGCGTTTCGGGCAGGTCCCTGGAATACGATCCCCTGCCGCGAAGAATAGTTTTTTCATCCAAGTACACATTTTACTGTTGCGTTAAACAGAGGCTACAGTTAAGGAATTGCGCCCAGTAAATCCTCCCCGGCCAGGATACGAACCCATGACATAGCGCTCCCGGAACGCCAGGCGAGTGTCTTACCACTACACCACGGAGACTGCTCTTACCACTACACCACGGAGAATGTGTTGAATGTGGGTGCTGAAGTTGAGTCTCTTGTCTAGGAATAGGCCAAGAAACTTGCCATCATTTTTATTACTGATGTTAATGTTGTCTATCTGTAGCTGAATTGCATTTGATGATTTGCTTCCAAATAAGATGTAGTAAGTCTTTTCGATGTTTAATGTTAGTTTGTTCGTTGACATCCATAAGTGGACTTTTTTTTTAATTCATTATTCACAACATTATTTAGTGTATGTGGGTTGAGGTCTGAATAGATAAGGGTAGTATCGTCAGCAAACAATATAGGTTTGAGAATATTAGAGACATTAGGCAGATCGTTTATATATACAAGAAATAGAAGAGGTCCTAAGATGCTGCCCTGTGGCACTCCAACGGTAATTGGTAGAGTGGAAGAAGTTGTATCATTGATGGTTACATATTGGTGTCTGTCACTAAGATAGGATCGGATGTAGTCAAGGGCAAGGCCTCGGATTCCATAATGCTGGAGTTTAAGTAAGAGGTAGTTGTGATTAACAGTATCAAAGGCTTTTCTTAGGACAATGAAGAGTCCAATCGGAAACTCATTTTTGTCAAGGGCTGAGTAGATAACGTCAAGGTGACTAATGATTGCATCGTTGGTGCTCTTTTGGGACCGGAAGCCAAACTGGCAGGGGCTGAGTATGTCGAATTTTACGAGGTGATTAGATGGCAAATTCCTTGGCATTCTCATTGACCACAAGCTGAATTTCCAGAGACACATTCTAAATATATCAAAAAAGGTTTCAAAAACTGTGGGCATTCTTTCTAAGATCAGATATTATGTACCACGCCCTGCCCTGGTGACTCTCTATTACTCCCTTATCTATCCATATCTCAACTATGGTATTTGTGCTTGGGGCTCTACTACCCAAAATCATTTACGTCCTCTAATTACTCAACACAAAGCTGCTATTAGGACAATATCCAACTCTGGCCCCAGACATCACTCGGTACCCCTACTCAAATCTCTGAATATGTTAGACATTAAGTCACTGCACATTCTCTCATGTGTATTATACATATATAAAACGCTAAACTGTAATGCCAATCCTGACCTCAAAAGCTTCATAGAAGGTTGTAACAGAACCTATGAGCACCACACCAGAAATAAATACAGTTTTGATATTCCTAGAGTACGACTTAATCAAACTAGAAATGCTCTACAAATCAAGGGGCGCAGAATGTGGAATGACCTTCCCAATCATGTTAAAGACTGTACCTCTCTCAACCACTTTAAGATAAAAACGAAGCTATACCTAATAAATTCCCTGTAACCTACCTTACCCCTCTATTGTGAACCAATGTCTGTTTTTTTTAAAGAGCGCTGTTTGTCGACAGAATTGTATTTGTGCTGCTTTTTCAGCTATGTTTTCATTTCTTGTTTTCATTTTACTCTTTATGCTCAATTAGTATTAAGCTTTAGTCAATTAAGTTTTTCATGCCCGAAACGCTTTGCGTAATAGTGGCTTTAGGCATTGTATGTACTAGCTCTATCTATAAGTCCACCAATCTTTGTAAAAATTTCTTGTATGTATGTACCTTACCTAAATAAACATTTATTTATTATTTATTTATAGGTAGGAATAGAGCTGTTTGTAAATAATTTTTTCAAATATTTTTGATAGAATGGGTAGATTTGATATGGGTCTATAATTGTTTATGTCCGCCGGATTGCCTCCTTTATGGACTGGCGTTACTCTTGCTTTTTTGAGGATATCAGGGAAGGTGTGACACTCTATAGATTTGTTGAACAGTAGTGCTATGGGTGGGGCAAGGGCATGGGAGGCTCTCTTGTACACAATGGACGGAATTTCACTGGTGTTCCCTGCCTTGGTTTTTAGAGAGTGTATGATGGACACAACATCTGCCGGGCTGATTGGTGAAAGGAGAAGAGAGTTTGGATAGCTGCCTGAGAGATATGTGTTAATATGTGTCTGAGTCTGTGGGATTTTACTGGCAAGATTAGCACCAACCGATGAAAAGAAACTATTAAATTCATTTGCCATTTCTAAATCAGTTGACGGTATATCCCCATCCTTGTAGAGTTTTATTTGGTTATGTGAGTGTTGTTTAGTTCCTAGGATACTAGAGATAGTTTTCCAAGTGTTTTTCATGTTGCCTTTTGCTTCATTGAATCTATTCACATAATATGCAAGTTTTGCCTTTCTTATGATACTGGTAAGCATTGATGAGTACCTTTTAGCTACTTCCTTTGAAACTAGGCCAATCCTAACTTTCTTTTCATATTCATGTTTCTTGTTGATTGAGTTGAGAATGCCACTTGTGAGCCATGGATTGTTTAATCTTTTGTCAGTTACTTGCTTTGTAAGAAGGGGACAATGAAGGTTGTAGAGGCTTAGAGTTTTGGAGAGGAAGAGGTTAGCTAATGAATTTATATCATGGGTATTATTGAATTCAGAATCCCAGTTAATATTGTGAAGTGCCTCTGTAAGATTGTCTAAAGCTGATTCACTGTGTAGCCTAAATGAAAGTTTCTTGCTTTTTGGTGGTGTTATGTCCATGTTCGCTATGAGAAAGGTAGGATAGTGGTCAGTTGTTCTGTCGTAGATTATACCAGATACAAGGGGAGCTGTTATGTTTGTCCATATGTGGTCCAAGGTAGTGGCTGATGTTTGAGTGACTCGGGTAGGTTTGGTGATAGTGGGGATTAGCATACAGGAGTTCATGCTGTTAAGGAAATAGTCAACTTGAGAGCAGTTTTGTTGACCCAGGTCAATATTAAAGTCTCCTCCCAGAATGATGTGGTTTTTGTTGAGATTGTTGTTTATAATACGATTCCTTAGGTTGTCTGAGAAAGAAGCTATGTTAGTATTGGGAAATCTATAGATGGCTCCAATAGTCAAAGAGGATTTAAGGGATTTAATTGTAAATTGAGCAAAAGTATATTCACAGTAGTCATCTGTCACTAATAACACTGTTGCAGATAAATGTATCTCGGTAATATATAGCTGTGCCACCACCTTTTTTATTAGGCCTACAGTTATGAATGGCTTTATAACCAGCTAAGTTGTAGAGTTGGGTATAGTCTTTATTTAGCCAAGTTTCTGTTAAAATAATGAACGATAGGTTAGTACCTAGTGCTGTGAGTAGTGCATTTAAATCGTCAAAATGTTTACCAAGTGATCTAACATTTTGGTTATAAACTGATAGACAGGTGCTATTTTGAAGTTTGTTTTTAGCCTGGTGTGCTGTGAAATACTTACAATAATGATGATCAATGTGCTGGTTGGTATAGATATGAGACAGAAGATTTTGATCAGGATCAATATCAGTGTGCATAGAGATGCAGAGGGATCACGATACAAGATACACGATAAAGCAAAACACAAGAATAAGAGCAGATACAATAAAATAGTAACAATTTAGAAGTAAAATAAAGATCCAATAGATAGCCAGGGAGGACACAGATGTTACATAAAATAAAACACAAAAAATCAGTAGAGACTGACAATATAAATGTAAAATAAAAAATAATAAGAAAAATAATAATCATAAAAAAATGATCTTGAAGATAATTAGCTTAGTAATGGTTAATTAACAGGGTAATAAAAAGCCCTAGGTTTAGTGACAAGGGGATTAACTAAGAACAAATAATTAAGAGTATAAAACAGGCAAAGATGACAAACAAAAAATAAAGTAAAAATTAAAATAAAATAAAAATAAACACCTTTGGAAAGGAAAGGCAGAGCTTAAGTACACTTTGGTTGTATGTGAGACTACTTGCTATGGATCATATTAAACTAACAATTAACAATACCCAAATTGAAAGCAGAATAGTTGGAAAATTATTTTTAGTGTTCACATTGACAAGGAACTGAATTTCACTTGTCATATACGAAATATAGCAGAAATAAATGTCTCAAACAGTAAGCATCGTAAATTTATGTATTTATTTATTTTATATATACAAGAAGGTACATTGGGTCAACGACTCAAAAGTCCCAGGTGTAAACGAAATTAAACCCAAAGTTATAAAAGAACTGGCAGATGAACTGTGTCTCCCACTGAAATTAATGTAAAGAATTACTTGTTATTGCTATCTAAGATAATTAGACGAGCCAAAACTAAATACTACGAAGATAAATTTACACAAATAAAGAGCAACATTAAAAAAACTTTGGAGCACAATTTCACAAATATTGGGATCAAAGAAGATTTTAAATAACAAACCAACACTCCTGTCTAATAACGATGATCAGCTTTCAGCCTCTGATTCTGCTATTGAGTTCAATAGGTTCTTCTCTTCCATTGGGTCATCCCTTGCAAATGATATTCCATCTTCCAGTACTGACGTTCAGGACTATCTTACAGGTAACTATCCACAGTCTCTGTACCTAAAGCCTATTAATTCCACTGACGTCAATGAGATAATCCTTTCCCTTAAAACCAAGTCTAGTGCCCTTGAGGAGATACCAACTTTAATTTACAAAAAAGCCTCCAGATCTTTAGCCCCTGCTATTGCATTGCTCTTCAACAAGTCACTTGAACTCCAAACCTTTCCAGGTATTCTGAAAAAAGCGAGAGTAACGCCTGTCCACAAATGTGGTGATCTCACAGATGTTAACAACTACAGACCTATATCAATCCTGCCAAACTTGTCAAAAATTTTTGAAAAACTAATCTATAAGCAGCTTTACTCGTATCTAGCCAAACACAATATACTTAGCCCTTGCCAATATGGCTTCAGACCCCAAAAAAGCACTAACGATGCACTTATTAGTATGCTTAACTCGATTCATACAGCTCTTGATAAAAATGAGTTCCCTGTTGGGTTATTTGTGGACCTGCGTAAAGCTTTTGACACTGTCAACCACCAAAACCTTCTTCTTAAATTACATCATTATGGAGTCAGAGGACACTCCCTGCAATACCTCAAATCCTACCTTACTGACAGGCTCCAGTATGTTTCTGTGAATAATTCAATTTCTCCCACCCTACCCATCAACATTGGTGTTCCTCAGGGCAGCATACTTGGCCCTCTCCTCTTTCTCATCTACATTAATGACCTTCCAAATGCCACCCAACACCTCAAACCAATTCTATTTACTGACGACACAACCTTCATTTACTCCAGTCCTGACCCTCTTGCTCTAAATGCCACAGTAAATGCTGAGTTAAATAAAGTCCAGCTTTGGCTAACTGCCAACAAACTCACCCTTAACATTGACAAAACTTTCTATATTCTGTTTGGCAATAAATCCTCTAATCAAATAAATCTCAAAATAAACAATACCCAAATTTGTAACAAATTAGATGGAAAATTCCTTGGCATTCTCATTGACCACAAGCTGAATTTCCAGGGACACATTCTAAATATATCAAAAAAAGTTTCAAAAACTGTTGGCATTCTTTCTAAGATCAGATATTATGTACCCCGCCCTGCCCTGGTGACTCTCTATTACTCCCTTATCTATCCATATCTCAACTATGGTATTTGTGCTTGGGGCTCTACTACCCAAAATCATTTACGTCCTCTAATTACTCAACACAAAGCTGCTATTAGGACAATATCCAACTCTGGCCCCAGACATCACTCGGTACCCCTACTCAAATCTCTGAATATGTTAGATATTAAGTCATTGCACATTCTCTCATGTGTATTATACATATATAAAACGCTGAACTGTAATGCCAATCCTGACCTCAAAAGCTTCATAGAAGGTTGTAACAGAACCCATGAGCACCACACCAGAAATAAATACAGTTTTGATATTCCTAGAGTACGACTTAATCAAACTAGAAATGCTCTACAAATCAAGGGACCCAGATTGTGGAATGACCTTCCCAACCATGTTAAAGACTGTACCTCTCTCAACCAGTTTAAGATAAAGACGAAGCTATACCTAATAAATTCCCTGTAACCTACCTTACCCCTCTATTGTCAACCAATGTCTGTTTTTTTTTTTTTTTTAAGAGCGCTGTTTGTCGACAGAATTGTATTTGTGCTGCTTTTTCAGCTATGTTTTCATTTCATGTTTTCATTTTACTCTTTATGCTCAATTAGTATTAAGCTTTAGTCATTTAAGTTTTTTATGCCCGAAACGCTTTGCGTAATAGTGGCTTTAGGCATTGTATGTACTAGCTCTATCTATAAATCCATCAACTTTGTATCTTACCTTGTATGTATGTACCTTACCTGAATAAAAATTTATTTATTTATTTATTTATTTATTTATTTATTTATTTATTTATTTATTTATATATATACAAGAAGGTACATTGGGTTTGAGAGAATACATTGGATAGTACAGTATTTACATTCTTGTAAAGCCACTAGTACGCACAGCGTTTCGGGCAGGTCCTTAATCTAGCAGATAATTTTAAGTAGGTAATTTCAATCAGAATTGATAAATGATAAAGATACATTACAAGAGAAAAATGAGATGAGAGAGATAAGTAGGTATATTAAAGCACATTGTTATATTAAAGCTCTGATTGATTACATTGACAGCTTGATTAGTAATTTAAACAAGGTTAATAGACACCATACAGCAGATTGACAGCACATATAAGACAGCAATGATCACAATGGTAAAGATGTTCAGATTGGGTACATAAAGATTGGGAGACTGGGTAGCAAAAGATACAGATAAACAAGATTTATAAACACCATACAACAGATTGGCAGCACATTTAAGAAAACAGCAATGATCACAATGGTAAAGATGTACAAATTGGGAACATAAAGATTGGGAGATTGGGTAGCAATTGATACAGTGCAATTTTAAGGCAAAAAGTGAAAAACTATGAAGATGAAATTAGGTACTTTTTAGTATTGATTTTGAATGATGTAAAAGTTGGACAGCTTTTCAATTCAGTAGGGAGTGAGTTCCAAAAACTGGGTCCCTTTATTTGCATAGAGTGTTTACACAGATTAAGTTTAACTCTGGGGATATCAAAGAGATATTTATTTCTGGTGTGGTGATAATGGGTCCTATTACATCTGTCCAAGAAGAGTTTCAGACAAGGATTTGCATTTAAGAACAGGGTTTTGTAAATGTAGTTGACACAAGAGAATTTGTGGAGTGAGATTATGTTTAGCATGTTTAGGGAGTTAAACAAGGGGGCTGTGTGTTGTCTGAAAGCAGAATTTGATATTATTCTGATATCAGATTTTTGCTGGGTGATGATGGACTTGAGGTGGTTTGCAGTGGTTGAACCCCATGCACAGATACCATAGTTGAGATAGGGATAGATTAGTGCATAATATCGAGAGATGAGAGCAGAGTTAGGAACATAATATCTGATTTTGGAGAGTATACCAACTGTTTTAGAGACTTTCTTAGTTATGTACAATACAATACAATACAATACAATTTTATTTAGGTAAGGTACATACATACAATAAATTTTTACAAGGATTGGTTGACTTGTAGGTAGAGCTAGTACATACAATGCCTAAAGCCACTATTGCACAAAGCGTTTCGGGCATGATAAACTTAAATGACAAGCTTAATACTAATTGAGCATAATGAGTAGAATGAAAACAAGAAATGAAAAAATAGATAAAAAAGCAGCACAAATACAATTATGTCGACAAACAGCGCTCTTTAAAGAAAAACAGACATTGGTTGACAATAGAAAGGTAAGGTAGGTTACAGGGAATTTATTAGGTATAGCTTCGTTTTTAACTTAAACTGGTTGAGAGAGGTACAGTCTTTAACATGGTTGGGAAGGTCATTCCACATTCTGGGCCCCTTGATTTGTAGAGCATTTCTAGTTTGATTAAGTCGTACTCTAGGAATATCAAAACTGTATTTATTTCTGGTGTGGTGCTCATGGGTTCTGTTACAACCTTCTATGAAGCTTTTGAGATCAGTATTGGCATTATAGTTTAGCGTTTTATATATGTATAATACACATGAGAGAATGTGCAGTGACTTAATGTCTAACATATTCAGAGATTTGAGTAGGGGTACCGAGTGATGTCTGGGGCCAGAATTGGATATTGTCCTAATAGCAGCTTTGTGTTGAGTAATTAGAGGACGTAAGTGATTTTGGGTAGTAGAGCCCCAAGCACAAATACCATAGTTGAGATATGGATAGATAAGGGAGTAATAGAGAGTCACCAGGGCAGGGCGTGGTACATAATATCTGATCTTAGAAAGAATGCCCACAGTTTTTGAAACTTTTTTTGATATGTTTAGAATGTGTCCCTGGAAATTCAGCTTGTGGTCAATGAGAATGCCAAGGAATTTGCCATCTAATTTGTTACAAATTTGGGTATTGTTTATTTTGAGATTTATTTGATTAGAGGATTTATTGCCAAACAGAATATAGAAAGTTTTGTCAATTTTAAGGGTGAGTTTGTTGGCAGTTAGCCACAGATGAACTTTATTTAGCTCAGTATTTACTGTGGCATTTAGAGCAAGGGGATCAGGACTGGAGTAAATGAAGGTTGTGTCGTCAGCAAATAGAATTGGTTTGAGGTGTTGGGAGGCATTTGGAAGGTCATTAATGTAGATGAGAAAGAGGAGAGGGCCAAGTATGCTGCCCTGGAGAACACCAATGTTGATGGGTAGGGTAGGATGTGTTGTATGTGGGTACTGAAGTTGAGTCTCTTGTATAGGAATATGTCAAGAAACTTTCCATCATTTTTGTTGCTAATGTTTACATTGTCAATCTGAAGCTGAATTGCATTTGTAGATTTGCTTCCGAATAGGATGTAGTAGGTCTTTTCTATGTTAAGTGTTAGTTTGTTGGTTGAAATCCATAAGTGGACTTTTTTTAGTTCATTATTAACAACACCATTTAGTGTATGTGGGTTGGGGTTGGAGTAGATGAGGGTAGTATCATCAGCAAACAAAATAGGTTTCAGAATGTTAGAGACATTAGGCAGATCATTAATGTATATAAGAAAAAGAAGAGGTCCCAAGATGCTGCCCTGTGGCACTCCAACAGTTATTGGTAGAATGCTCTTTGCTCTTCAACAAGTCACTTGAACTCCAAACCTTTCCAGATATTCTAAAAAAAGCGAGAGTAACGCCTGTCCACAAATGTGGTGATCTCACAGATGTTAACAACTACAGACCTATATCAATCCTGCCAAACTTGTCAAAAATTTTTGAAAAACTAATCTATAAGCAGCTTTACTCATATCTAGCCAAACTCAATATACTTAGCCCTTGCCAATATGGCTTCAGGCCCAAAAAAAGCACTAACGATGCACTTATTAGTATGCTTAACTCGATTCATACAGCTCTTGATAAAAATGAGTTCCCTGTTGGGTTATTTGTGGACCTGCGTAAAGCTTTCGATACTGTCAACCACCAAAACCTTCTTCTTAAATTACATCATTATGGTGTCAGAGGACACTCCCTACAATACCTCAAATCCTACCTTACTGACAGGCTCCAATGTGTTTCTGTGAATAATACAATTTCGCCCACCCTACCCATCAACATTGGTGTTCCCCAGGGCAGCATACTTGGCCCTCTCCTCTTTCTCATCTACATTAATGACCTTCCAAATGCCTCCCAACACCTCAAACCAATCCTATTTGCTGACGACACAACCTTCATTTACTCCAGTCCTGATCCCCTTGCTCTAAATGCCACAGTAAATACTGAGCTAAATAAAGTCCATCTGTGGCTAACTGCCAACAAACTCACCCTTAACATTGACAAAACTTTCTATATTCTGTTTGGCAATAAATCCTCTAATCAAATAAATCTCAAAATAAACAATACCCAAATTTGTAACAAATTAGATGGCAAATTCCTTGGCATTCTCATTGACCACAAGCTGAATTTCCAGGGACACATTCTAAACATATCAAAAAAAGTTTCAAAAACTGTGGGCATTCTTTCTAAGATCAGATATTATGTACCACGCCCTGCCCTGGTGACTCTCTATTACTCCCTTATCTATCCATATCTCAACTATGGTATTTGTGCTTGGGGCTCTACTACCCAAAATCACTTACGTCCTCTAATTACTCAACACAAAGCTGCTATTAGGACAATATCCAACTCTGGCCCCAGACATCACTCGGTACCCCTACTCAAATCTCTGAATATGTTAGACATTAAGTCACTGCACATTCACTCATGTGTATTATACATATACAAAACGCTAAATTGTAATGCCAATCCTGATCTCAAAAGCTTCATAGAAGGTTGTAACAGAACCCATGAGCACCACACCAGAAATAAATACAGTTTTGATATTCCTAGAGTACGACTTAATCAAACCAGAAATGCTCTACAAATCAAGGGGCCCAGGATGTGGAATGACCTTCCCAACCATGTTAAAGACAGTACCTCTCTCAACCAGTTTAAGTTAAAAACGAAGCTATACCTAATAAATTCCATGTAACCTACCTTACCCTTCTATTGTCAACCCATGTATGTTTTTTGTTTTTTTTTTGTTTTACAAATCAACGCTGTTTTAATGTAATTTTCTGTAATAATTTATAATTGTATTTGTGCTGTTTTTTCAACAATGTTCCCCCCCTCTTTTACCTCTATTTTTATTTGTACTCAACGCATTTTTTTCTTTTTACCCATTAGTTTTAAGCTTTAGTCAGTAGTGTTTTTTCCTGCCCGAAACGCTTTGCGTAATAGTGGCTTTAGGCATTGTATGTACTAGCTCTATCTATAAAGCCAACAAACTTTGTAAAATCTCTTTATGTATGTACCTTTGCCTAAATAAAAATTATTATTATTATTATTATTATTATTATAATGGGAGAGATTATATTATTGATGGCTACACATTGGTGTCTATCACTAAGATAGGATTGGATATAGTCCAGTGCATGGCCTCGGATTCCATAATGATGGAGTTTACTTAAGAGGTAATCGTGATTAACAGTATCAAAGGCCTTTCTCAGGTCAATGAAGAGTCCAATTGGAAACTCATTTTTGTCAAGAGCTGAGTAAATTATATCAAGGAGACTAATAATTGCATCGTTGGTACTCTTTTGAGAGCGGAATCCAAACTGACAGGGGCTAAGAATGTCGAATTTTACGAGATAGGAGTAGAGCTGTTTGTAGATAATTTTTTCAAATATTTTTGATAGTATGGGTAGGTTCGATATTGGTCTATAGTTGTTTATGTCTGACGGATTACCTCCTTTATGAACTGGCGTTACTCTTGCTTTTTTAAGGATATCAGGGAAGGTATGACACTCAAGGGATTTGTTGAACAGCAGAGCTATAGGTGGTGCAAGGGCATGGGAGGCGCTCTTGTATACAATGGATGGGATTTCACTGATGTTCCCAGCTTTGGTTTTTAGTGAGTGTATGATGGACACAACATCTGACGGGCTGACTGGTGAGAGGAGAAGAGAGTTTGGATAGCTGCCTGAGAGATATGTGTTGATATGTGTCTGAGTCTGTGGAATTTTACTTGCAAGGTTAGCACCAATCGATGAAAAGAAGCTATTAAATTCATTCGCCATTTCTAAGTCAGATGACAGTGTAAGGCCATCCTTAGAGAGTGTTATCTGATTGTGGGAGTGTTGTTTAGTTCCCAGGATGTTAGAGATGGTATTCCATGTGCTTTTCATGTTGCCTTTTGCTTCTTTGAATCTAGTCTCATAATATGAAAGTTTTGCTTTTCTTATGATACTGGTAAGCACTGACGAGTACCTTTTAACTACTTCCATTGAAACTAGGCCGCTCCTAAATTTCTTTTCGTATTCATGTATTTTGTTGATTGATTTAATTATGCCACTTGTGAGCCATGGGTTATTTTTTCTTTTATCAGTTACTTGTTTGGTAAGGAGGGGTAAAGGAGGAGGGGCTTGGTAATTTATTTATTTATTTATTTATTTATTTATTTATTTATTTATTTATTTATTTATTTATTGATTAAGGACCTGCCCAAAACGCTTTGCTTCTAGTGGCTTCACAAGAATGTAAACACAATGCTATGTACTCCCAAAAACCCAATGTACCTTCTTGAATATAAATAAATAAATAAATAAATAAATAAATAAATAAATAAATAAATAAATAATAAATAAATAAATAAATAAATAAATTAATAAATAAATAAATAAATAAATAAATAAAGAAATAAATAAATAAGTAAAAGTGAATATGAAACTCTTGCGGGTCAACTCTTCGCATGTAGTGCATCCACTAAGGGAGAGCTGTTTCCAATACAATACAATACAATACAATACAATTTTATTTAGGTAAGGTACATACATACAATAAATATTTACAAGGATTGTTTGACTTATAGGTAGAGCTAGTACATACAATGCCTAAAGCCACTATTACGCAAAGCGTTTCGGGCATGATAAACTTAAATGACAAGCTTAATACTAATTGAGCATAATGAGTAGAATGAAAACAAGAAATGAAAACATAGATGAAAAAGCAGCACAAATACAATTATGTCGACAAACAGCGCTCTTTAAAGAAAAAAACAGACATTGGTTGACAATAGAAGGGTAAGGTAGGTTACAGGGAATTTATTAGGTATAGCTTCGCTTTTAACTTAAGCTGGTTGAGAGAGGTACAGTCTTTAACATGGTTGGGAAGGTCATTCCACATTCTGGGCCCCTTGATTTGTAGAGCATTTCTAGTTTGATTAAGTCGTACTCTAGGAATATCAAAACTTATTTATTTCTGGTGTGATGCTCATGGGTTCTGATACAACCTTCTATGAAGCTTTTGAGATCAGGATTGGCATTATAGTTTAGCGTTTTATATATGTATAATACACATGAGAGAATGTGCAGTGACTTAATGTCTAACATATTCAGAGATTTAAGTAGGGATACCGAGTGATGTCTGGGGCCAGAATTGGATATTGTCCTAATAGCAGCTTTGTGTTGAGTAATTAGAGGACGTAAGTGATTTTGGGTAGTAGAGCCCCAAGCACAAATACCATAGTTGAGATATGGATAGATAAGGGAGTAATAGAGAGTCACCAGGGCAGGGCGTGGTACATAATATCTGATCTTAGAAAGAATGCCCACAGTTTTTGAAACTTTTTTTGATATGTTTAGAATGTGTCCCTGGAAATTCAGCTTGTGGTCAATGAGAATGCCAAGGAATTTGCCATCTAATTTGTTACAAATTTGGGTATTGTTTATTTTGAGATTTATTTGATTAGAGGATTTATTGCCAAACAGAATATAAAAGGTTTTGTCAATGTTAAGGGTGAGTTTGTTGGCAGTTAGCCACAGATGGACTTTATTTAGCTCAGTATTTACTGTGGCATTTAGAGCAAGGGGATCAGAACTGGAGTAAATGAAGGTTGTGTCGTCAGCAAATAGAATTGGTTTGAGGTGTTGGGAGGCATTTGGAAGGTCATTAATGTAGATGAGAAAGATGAGAGGGCCAAGTATGCTGCCCTGGGGAACACCAATGTTGATGGGTAGGGTGGGAGAAATTGTATTATTCACAGAAACATATTGGAGCCTGTCAGTAAGGTAGGATTTGAGGTATTGTAGGGAGTGTCCTCTGACTCCATAATGATGTAATTTAAGAAGAAGGTTTTGGTGGTTGACAGTGTCAAAAGCTTTACGCAGGTCCACAAACAACCCAACAGGGAACTCATTTTTATCAAGAGCTGTATGAATCGAGTTAAGCATACTAATAAGTGCATCGTTAGTGCTTTTTTTGGGTCTGAAGCCATATTGGCAAGGGCTAAGTATATTGAGTTTGGCTAGATATGAGTAAAGCTGCTTATAGATTAGTTTTTCAAAATTTTTTGACAAGTTTGGCAGGATAGATATAGGTCTGTAGTTGTTAACATCTGTGAGATTACCACATTTGTGGACAGGCGTTACTCTCGCTTTTTTTAGAATATCTGGGAAGGTTTGGAGTTCAAGTGACTTGTTGAAGAGCAAAGCAATAGCAGGGGCTAAGGATCTAGAGGCTTTTTTGTAAATTAAAGTTGGTATCTCCTCAAGGGCACCAGACTTGGTTTTAAGGGAAAGGATTATCTCATTGACGTCAGTGGAATTAATAGGCTTTAGGTACAGAGACTGTGGATAGTTACCTGAAAGATAGTCATTAATGTCTGTACTGGAAGATGGAATATCATTTGCAAGGGATGAACCAATGGAAGAGAAGAACCTATTGAACTCAATAGCAGAATCAGAGGCTGAAAGCTGATCATCGTTATTAGACAGGAGAGTCGGTTTGTTATTTAAAGATTTCTTTGATCCCAATATTTGTGAAATTGTGCTCCAAGTTTGTTTAATGTTGCTCTTTATTTGAGTAAATTTATCTTTGTAGTATTTAGTTTTGGCTCGTCTAATTATCTTAGATAGCAATAATGAGTAATTCTTTGAGAATTCTTTGGAGACAATTCCTAACCTATACTTCTTCTCAAGGCCGTGTTTTTTGTTAATGGATTTCAGTATTCCCTTTGTAAGCCAAGGATTGTTAAGCCTTTTGCTTGTGACTTGTTTTGTAAGCCTAGGACAGTGGGTGTTATAAAGGCTAAGAGTTGTTTGTAGAAAAGATTGCACTGCTAGGTTGATGTCCCCTATGTTACCTAACTCGGACTCCCAGTTGACATTATCAGCAGCAGTTATAAAATTGTTTATAGCAGTTTCATTGTGCAGGCTAAAGCTTAACTCCCTTGTTTTTAGAGGTGGTGTGCTAATGTTAGTTAAGAGAAATGTGGGGTAGTGGTCTGTAGTGCTATCGGTGATTATACCTGAAGTAAGCGGAGAGGTTATGTTGGTCCAGATGTGATCTAGAGTCGTGGCAGTGCTATCAGTGATTCTAGTAGGTCTAGTGATTAAGGGTATGAGGAAGCAGGAATTCATACAGTTGAGGAAGCTAACAGCAGTAGGGTGTTCTGGCTCGCAGAGGTCAATATTAAAGTCCCCTGCGATAATTAGGTGGTTTTTGTTCAGTCTGTTATCAAGTATTAGATTTCTAAGGTTTGAGTTGAATTCAGACACATCAGTGTTGGGAATTCTATAGACTGCACCCACAGACAGGACAGACTCGGCACCCTTGACTCTGAAGCTGGCGAAGATATACTCCCCATAGCAGTCTCTAGTTCTAATTTCTTTTAAGCATGTTAGTTCTTGGTGGTAGTAAAGAGCAGTGCCACCACCTCTCTGAAGTTGGCGACAGTTGTGAATTGCTGAGTAGTTAGGCATGTTAAAGAGTTGAGTAGTATCCTCTTTCAACCATGTTTCAGTAAGTATAATAAAAGATAATTTGTTGCCAATAGTTTCAATCAAGGCACTAACATCATCGAAGTGTTTACCTAGGAATCTAACGTTCAAATTGATTACAGAGATGTTGTGATTATGAGTTAATACATTGTTTACATCATGTGCTGCAAAATATCTGCAATTTAGATCATTAAAGTGATTATTGTCATAGATAGTGGATAAGAGGTTAAGTTCTGGGTCTATACTTGTCTGCATAAAAAAAGCTGATTGTAGAATCAGAAATAAGTAGAAATAAGCTATAAAATAGGGAAAAATATATACACAATACTGTACAAAACAAACACAAAAGGGGCTTACAGGGGTACAATGGAGTAAGGGAGTATGGCTAGGCTAGGCAACCTAGGCAATTAATGAGATTAAAGAAAAAACATGTAAACATGGACTATACAAAACACAAGATATAGAAATACAAAACAAAAAATATAAGCAAGACTAAGCAATACAAAAAAAAAAAAAAAATTGAGCAAAAATGAAAAAAAAAAAAAATGAGGTAGATTGCTTACGAGTACTCTCAGGTACACTGTAAGTAACAATTTGCAATTTGAGATGCAGGCAAAGCCAGGGGTACAATGGAGTAAGGGAGCATAGCGAGGCTAGGCAACCTAGGCAATAAATGAAATCAAAGAAAAGTTGAATAATAAACGTAGGCAAATTTAAGCTAATGATTAATAACTATAGATAGTTCAGTAATGACTGTATAATTAAAAAGACCTGAAGAACTACTTAATACACTCAATTAAATAATTTCGGTAAATGACTAGGTAAGAGTAAGTTAAAAATTAAGTCAGAAAATGAACCAAGGAGACTTAGGATACCTAGCCCCACTAGTTGACAGGGGGTTAATTAAGTTAATTCATTGGGAGTGATAAGGTGAGACAAACCACATTGGGAGAGGAAAGTGTTGAGGTTTTCTTCTCTAGTAATTGTAAACATTTTGCCCTCTGCAGTTTTTCTCACCTTTATCAGACCATCTCTAACGAAGCACTGATGAATCGCATCTGGGTTTTGTTGACGGATTTGACGCAGGCGGTAGAGGATTTGCTGTCTGTTCCTGGTCAAGCACTCGTTGATGTATAATCCCTTCCGTTGGGATGCAGCTGTCCGGACTAGATGGGATTTCGTGAACTGGGAAGACAGCTTCAGGCGAATTTTCCGCTGGTTTTGACATGATGGATTCTTTTTGCCTACTCTGTAAGCAGCAATAACGTCAGTTTTGTTTAGAATGAGCTGCAATTTGTTTTTTAAGAGATCCTGAGCTATTTCGACACAATTTTCTCCTTCATGTTCCACAGGTATATCTTGGGACGACACGATAACAGAGTCTAGCAGCTTTTGCTGGTCTTGTTCCTCCTGGGAGACGGAACGTTGGGCTGAAAATGTACTGATACATGCAGTCATTTTGCTGAGAGCTTCCTCCTGTTTTTTTATGGCTTCATCAGTTTTCAGAAGATTGTTTTCCTCACGGAGATCATTCAAATCATGCTGTAGTTGGTCTTGGCTAGCCTTGCAGTTTCTAATATCCTCGCGGAGGAGGGTTATTTCTTGTTGTTGTTGTTGGAGATTAGCGCGGTTCGCTAGATTCTCATTGAGAAGACTCAAGATGATAGTATTTTGAGACTCGAGGACTAGGCACAACTTTTTGAACCACTGATTCTCGGTCCAGTTTGTGAATTCCTTTGAAGGGCCGGAAGCTCGCTTGAGTTGCTTAAACTGGGATGCTAGCATGTTCATAGGAGAGGGTTGAGAGGACTCTGCTCCCTTGCTCAACTTGCTCAATGGGGTGGAGGGGAGGGCAGCACCGTCGCCCTGGACCCCAGAGCTTCCAGACGGAGAAACACGAATATTGTTAGAGTTGGCCGGGATGGATGCCTTGTCAAGGGGTTTATTGTCCTTATTTCCCTGCACAGTCATATTTTTAGGAGACATGATTGGTTAGAATGGACTGGGGGTATATTTTGTGAAGAAACTTGCGTCAGATAAGATAAAAATAAAGTACTACCTTATTAACTCCATGTAACCTACCTCACCCCAAAATGTCAACCCCTTTCTACTACTTGAAACAATGCTGTTTGTTGACCAAATTGTATTTAGGCTTTTTTTCTTCCATGTTTCCCCTCCCCCTTTTTTTCACTTTTTTTCTTATTTTTTTTTCAACACTATTTATGCTTTAATCTCAATTAGTATTAAGTTTTAGTCTTAGTGTTTTTCCTGCCCGAAACGCTTTGTGTAATAGTGGCTTTAGGCATTGTATGTACTAGCTCTATCCATCAACTTTTGCATCTCACCTTGTATGTATGTACTTTACCTGAATAAATATTTGTATTTGTATTTGGAAGATGGAATATCTTTTGCAAGGGATGACCCAATGGAAGAGAAGAACCTATTGAACTCAAGAGCAGTGTCAGAGGCTGAAAGCAGACCATCATTATTGGACAGGAGTATTGGTTTGTTATTTAAAATCTTCTTTGATCCCAATATTTGGGAAATTGTGCTCCATGTTTTCTTAATGTTGTCCTTTGTTTGGGTAAATTTATCTTCGTAGTATTTAATTTTGGCTCTCCTAATTATTTTAGATAGCAATGATGAGTAATTCTTTGAAAATTCTTTGGAGACGATTCCTAACCTATATTTTTTCTCAAGGTCATGTTTTTTATTCATGGATTTAAGTATCCCCTTTGTAAGCCAAGGATTATTTAGCCTTTTAGTTGTGACTTGTTTCGTTAGCATAGGACAGTGGGTGTTATAAAGGCTGAGAGTTTTTTTACCTTACCTAATTCGGACTCCCAGTTGACATTAGCAGCAGCAGCTATAAAATTGCCTATAGCAGTTTCATTGTACAGCCTAAAGCTTATGTCCCTTGCCTCTAGAGATGGTTTGTTAATGTTAGTTAAGAGAAATGTGGGATCGATAATGGTCTGTTGTGCTATCGATGATTATACCTGAAGTAAGCGGAGAGGTTATGTTGGTCCAGATGTGATCTAGAGTCGTGGCAGTACTATCAGTGATTCTAGTAGGTCTAGTGATTAAGGGTACGAGGAAGCAGGAATTCATACAGTTGAGGAAGCTAACAGCAGTAGGGTTTTCAGGCTCGCAGAGGTCAATATTAAAGTCCCCTGCGATAATTAGATGGTTTTTGTTCAGTCTGTTATCGAGTATTAGATTTATATAAGGTTAGAGTTGAATTCGGACACATCAGTGTTAGGAATTTTATAGTCTGCTCCCACAGTCAGGACAGACTCAGCACCCTTGATTCTGAAACTGGCGAAGATATACTCCCCACAGTAGTCTCTAGTTCTAATTACTTTTAAGCATGTTAGTTCTTGGTGGTAGTAAAGAGCAGTACCACCACCTCTCTGAATTGGTCGACAGTTGTGAATTGCTGAGTAGTTAGGCATGTTAAAGAGTTGAGTAGTATCCTCTTTTAACCACGTTTCAGTAAGTATAATTAAAGAGAATTTGTTGTCAATAGTTTCAATCAAGGCACTAACATCATCGAAGTGTTTGCTAAGTGATCTTACATTCAAGTTAATTACAAAGATATTGTGATTATGTGTTAATACATTGTTTACATCATGAGCTGTAAAATATCTGCAATTTTGATCATTAAAATGTTGATTGTCATAGATAGTGGATAAGAGGTTTAGTTCTGGGTCTATACTTGTTTGCATAAGAAGGCTGGTTGTAGGAAAACAAGGCAAGAATGGCAA
The DNA here is from genome assembly GCF_040958095.1 of Procambarus clarkii. Lineage (NCBI taxonomy): Eukaryota > Metazoa > Arthropoda > Malacostraca > Decapoda > Cambaridae > Procambarus > Procambarus clarkii. The sequence goes on along the minus strand of NC_091186.1, from coordinate 40,798,621 downwards.
TTACAAAACAAAATTTTGATATAAAAGGGGGAAAATTAAAATATAAACAAGACCTATACAAGACAAACACAAAATGAAAAAAAGAAGAAGAAAATTGAGGTAGATTGCTAACAAGTACTCTCAGGTACACTGTAAGTAATAATTTGCATTTTGAGACACAGGCAAAGCCAGGGGTACAATGGAGTAAGGGAGTATGGCGAGGCTAGGCAACCTAGGTAATAAATGAAAGCAAAGAAAAGAGTTGAATAATAAACATAGGCAAATTTAATCTAATGATTATTAACTATAAATAGTGTAGTTATGATCCTTTAATTAATAAGAACTAAAGAAAATATTAATGCACTCAATTAATTAAGTCCAATAAATGACTAATATACATTAAATTAAAATTTACTTTAAAAAAGTGTAACAAAGAGACTTTGGAGACCTAGCCCGCACTAGGTGACAAGGGGGTTAATTATGTTGACTCAATGAGAGGGATAATAAGGTGAGACAAACCACATTGGGAGAGGAAAGTGTTGAGGTTATCCTCATTAGCAATTGTAAACATTTTACCTCCTGAAGTCTTTCTCACTTTAATCAAGCCATCTCTAACGAAGCACTGATGAATCGCATCTGGGTTTTGATGACGGATTTGACGCAGGCGGTGGAGGAGTTGCTGTCTTTTTCTAGTCAAGCACTCGTTGATGAAGATCCCCTGTCGTTGGAATGCAGCTGTCCGGACAAGTTGCGATTTTATGGACTGGGAAGCTAGCTTGGGGCGAATTTTTCGCTGGGTTAGACCTGATGGATTCTTTTTGCCTACTCTGTAGGCAGCAATAATGTCGGTTTTATTTAGAGTGACACGCAATTCGTCTTTTATGAGAGCATGAACTATTTCAATACACTTTTCACCTTCACGTTCCACAGGAATATTTTGGGACGACACAATAACATAGTCAAGCAGCTTTTGCTGGTCCTGTTCATCCTGGGAGATGGAATGTTGGGCAGATGACACATTTGCAGATGACACTAAGATCTATGATAAAGAAGGAAGTGAAAGTGATATTGAGACCTTACAAAGAGATCTACATGAACTCCACCAATGGTCAGATGACTGGCAAATGCTCTTTAATGTCGATAAATGTAGGGCATAAACCTTGCCTGTAGGGCATAACATTCCACGTCACAACTACCAAATTGCCCACACTACCTTACAACAGATAGATGAAGAATGCGACATTGGAATCAGAATCCATCATTCACTAAAAGTTGCACAACAAGTGGGAGCAGCAGTAAAAAAAGCGAACCAAACCTTGGGAATAATCAAGCGTGCCTTTACCTTCAAGGAAACTAAAGTAGTCCTTCAATTGTATAAGTCTCTGGTGCGCCCCCACCTGGATTTTTGCATACAGGCATTGAGACCTTATCTTCAGAAAGACATAGCTGATCTGGAGAAGATGCAATACCGGGCAACAAAAATCATACCAGAGTTTAGTCATCTCTCGTATCAGGAAGGGTTGTGGGCCACTGGCCAAACAACACTGCAAACCAGGCATGACAGGGCGGAGCTCATCGAAACACTTAAAATACTAAACAATTTGGACGATGTTGATCCGGACACTTTCTTCAAAAGGTCAGATGTAACACGAACGAGGAGCAACGGGTTCAAGCTCAACAAGCCACAATGTAGGACAGAAAACAGGAGAGGCTTTTTCACCCGTATCGTTGTAAACCCGTGGAACAGCCTACCCGCCAAAGAGTAGGTAAGGTAAACGCCAAAACTCTACTGGGTTTTAAAATACAGATAGAAAAGATCGTCCAGGCAAATGGGTAGGACCTTTGACAAGCCGCCAACTTCCTGTCCTCGTTGAGACCACCAATATTAGTGTCTCAAGTAAATTAAACGTCGACAAAGATCAGTAACCAAAGAAAATGGGAAGAGCACCGTGGCGAGTAAGCGAGCGAGCGAGTGACGTCATCACAACAAAGGTTGCTATAGACGTGTCCAAGTCTCGTGAAGTTTTTTTTTTTTTTTTTTTTTTTTGAGATATATACAAGAGTTGTTACATTCTTGTACAGCCACTAGTACGCGTAGCGTTTCAGGCAAGTCCTTAATCCTATGGTCCCTGGAATACGATCCCCTGCCGCGAAGTTCGCCTGTCGTAAAGACCTGTGTTCACAATACCCGCCAAATTATCCCTCCCACAGTACTCTCAGGACACTTATGGCAGTGTAAGTGTGTGGTGAGGCCACACCACTGAAGACATTGAGGATATACCACGAGGGAGAGACAAAACTGTTGAAGGAAGGAGTCACTGGCTCCACCTGACCACCTTGTTCCTCGCACTCTCGTCATCCTCCGTAAGTACTTGAGTGCATTACCTGCTTGATGGGGTTCTGGGAGTTCTTCTACTTCCCAAGCCCGGCCCGAGGCTAGGCTCGACTTGTGAGAGTTTGGTCCACCAGGCTGTTGCTTGGAGCGGCCCGCAGGGCCGCATATCCACCACAGCCTGGCTGATCCGGAACTTCTCTTAGAAAACAGTCCAGTTTTCTCTTGAAGATGTCCACGGTTGTTCCGGCAATATTTCTTATAGTCACTGGGAGAACGTTGAACAACTGTGGACCTCTGATGTTTATACAGCGAAGAGTTGCCCGAAACACTGCCCGAAACACATTGCGTAATAGTGGCTTTAGGCATTGTATGTACTAGCTCTATCTATATATTGATCCATTAATGTAACATCACTTGTATGTATGTACCTTACCTGAATAAACATATTTATTTATTTTATTTATTAGTTAGGGGTGACATGATAGAGGTTTACAAGTGGATGAATGGACACAACAAAGGGGATATTAATAGGGTATTAAAAGTATCAGCACAAGACAGAACACGAAACAATGGGTATAAATTGGATAAATTTAGATTTAGGAAAGACTTGGGTAAATACTGGTTCGGTAACAGGGTTGTTGATTTGTGGAACCAATTACCGCGTAACGTGGTGGAGGTGGGGTCCCTCGATTGTTTCAAGCGTGGGTTGGACATGTAAATGAGTGGGATTGGGTGGTTATAGATAGCAGCTCCCTCGTATGGGCCAATAGGCCGTCTGCAGTTGCCTTTGCTCTTATGTTCTTATGTTCTCTGATTGTGCCTATGGCACCTCTGCTCTTCACTGGTTCAATCCTGCATTTTCTTCCATATCATTCACTCCAGTACGTTGTTATTTTACTGTGTAGATTTGGGACCTGGCCCTCCAGTATTTTCCATGTGTATATTATTTGGTATCTCTCGTCTCCTTTCTAGAGAGTACATTCGGAGAGCTTTGAGACGATCCCAATAATTTAGGTGTTTTATCTCAACGATGCGTGCCGTATATGTTCTCTGTATTCCCTCAATTTCAGCAATCTCTCCTGCTCTGAAGGGGGGAAGTGAGTACTGAGCTTTCTGCTCCACCATTGTCTGCTCCAACATTGTCTTACACCACCAACATACAATTGTTAATAATAAAAATTTATTTAGGAAAAGTACATACATAGTTGCAGAGTTACAGTACAAACATTCTGTTTGATTTAAAGATAGAGGTAGTACATACAATACCTAAAGCCACTAGTACGCATAGCGTTTCGGGCAAGGTGAGGTGGGGAAAAAAAACACTTAGACTAAAACTTAATAGTACTGTAATTAAGCTTAAAGTATAATTGCATTGAAAGAAAAAAATAAAAATAATAAAAGATGAAAAAAGGGGGGGGGGGGGGAACATGGTAGAAAATAGCCAATATACAAGTTGGTCAACAAACAGCATTTTTTTTTCTTCAACAATAATGTTGGGGTATGGAAATAGGACTATGGAATTGTTGGAGGTGTAGATGTAGGCCAGTAGAATTGTTGGGGTAAATTATATGCCAATGGCATTGTTGGGGTGTGGACATTGGCCTATCGAATAATGATAACTTTTATAATAATAATAATAATGAGAAATTCCACTGGGACTGTGTGGTGTTGCAAACCCATGACCAAGGCATTGCCAGCTGCATACTCTACTACTGTACCACCACTGACTTTCTTACAATCGGATTTCTACTGATATCACAGGAAGTCTGTGATATCCTGATATCACAGTCCTGAAGCCAGTCCAAGTTTTATGTAAGACCCCAAGCACTCAGGTGAAGGATAAAATACTGTAGTTCAACATTGTACGCACAACTTCAGATACACAGAAAATCACACTAAGGTGATATACATCAATGAACAATCCACTGAGGCTGTGAGGTGATGCAAACATTGCAGGTTTGCATCATCTCACAGCCCGAGTGAATTTTCTCATTGATGTATATCACTTTAGTGTGATTTTCTGTGTAAATAATATTAATAATAATATTATTTATTCAAAAGATGGTGTGTACAAAGAACATAAGAATATTGTTCAATTGAAGGGACAGAAGTTACACATACTAATGAAGCCACAATTACGCAAAGCGTTTCGGGCAAAATTAATAATAATATATAAATTTTTTAATTAAAGTTGTGACGGGATAAAACACTTAATACTACTGTATTAGAGAAGTAAGCTAACAAAATGAGAGTGTTCAAGGAAAATAAAAAATTAATACAAAGAATGTGATACTTGAGGATGACAAGCATAGACTATTATATTATGGAGTCAGTAGTTCTAGCAACAGTACAGTAGTTTATTTACATTAATTATAGAATGGAAATACAAGGTGTAATTTAGAAAAGCAAGTGAACTATTCCTCATAACATTTTCTTTGAACATATCAGAACAGAGAGTAACATACTATAATTTAAGGTTAATGGGGCCAACAGTTTCAAATAACCAAGATCATAAAGGACACGAGTAAACACTTTATCAAAGAAATGCATGAAATTAGATGACATTAAATGTAGATAGTAAATGTAGAAATTAAATGTGTGTACTCGCTTGAATGAACTATATGGGGCATAGCCGATTCATTCCAGTGTGGAATTCATTCCATCCGTTCGGCCCCAGCAACCCTCTTCCCCCCCCCCCCCAAAAAAAAAAATATACAATCACATTAATGCATATGCCAGTCCACATTTGCCTTATGAAAAATTTAAATAATAAAGAATTTGAATTGCAATGAAATAAATTGATATTGCACATTACAGTACTGTACTTACCCTACCAGTTGAGTTTTGTAGTGCAAACTTTGTTAGCCTTAATATCCTGAGAGTGCCACACATATGAATATAAATTGTTTAAAGAACAGTAACTCTTCTAACAAATGTACATTATACACTACAGTCTGTACATAAAGTATAGACCACTAGAATCACACTACTGCAGTACACTTATATCATATAAACTACACTTTGTACATTTAATGTCATTAGAATTCTGCTGTACAGCTCAATTGTTACTCTCAGGTAAGTTATGGCTAGTGCTGGGTGCTGGTCCAGTTGCCTGGGCATCCTCAGAAGGAGTGTCCTTGCTAGTGCTGGGTGCTAGTCCAGTTGCCTCAGCATCCTTGGAAGGTGAGTCCTTGCTAGTGCTGGGTGCTGGTCCAGTTGCCTGGGCATCCTCAGAAGGTGTGTCTTTGCTAGTGCTGGGTGCTGGTCCAGTTGCCTGGGCATCCTTGGAAGGTGAGTCCTTGCTAGTGCTGGGTGCTGGTCTAGTGGCCTGGGCATCTTCGGAAGGTGAGTCCTTGCTAGTGCTGGGTGCTGGTCCAGTTGCCTGTGCATCCTCGGAAGGTGAATCCTTGCTAGTGATGGGTGCTGGTCCACTTGCCTGTACATCCTTTGAAGGTGAGTCCTTGCTAGTGCTGGGTGCTGGTCCAGTTGCCTGGGCATCCTCGGAAGGTGAGTCTTTGCTATTGCTGGGTGCTGGTCCTGTAGGCCTACTGTGAAACCGTACCAAAAACTTTTGAATCTTAGATTGTTTCTTTGTCGTGTGCTTCATTATAATATCTTTCATGTCCTTTAGGTGCAGGTAATAATCTGTCAGCTCTTCATTATCAGTTACAACAACCAAATCAAGCAGATCATTAACCTTTTGCAATGATGCAACATATGGAATAGGTAACACACTATCATCTTCCTCTTCCACATCTTCATCATTATTACCAGTAACAGACTAGATAATCTCATCATCAGTTAATTCACCATAACCTGGATCATCAGCATCATTATCTAACTACGCATTCACATCAGAAAGTTGCAAATCTTCCTCACATGCATCTCTGAATGTCTCAAAAATCGCATTATCAGAGCCCTCAAAATCATAGTAATCTTCATCTTCATTCTAACCAGGTACCGGACTCAGAATTTTATTCCATGCATTCTTTAACCCTTAAATGGCGCATAGCTATATACCATTTGACACCCACAGGCGCATACCAAAAAAAAAAAAAAAATTATTTTTTCTTCCTAACCTGTTAATTTGTGTTCACTGATCACGGGAAAAATAATAAAAAAATCGTAAGTGGCATATATTGCCCACTATAGGGCAGGGAATTCTGGCAAAAAACAGGTGCTGACTGAGCGTGCGTCCCAGGCGGTCTGTTGATCGCCAGCTGTCAGGCCAGAGTTTCCACAAAGAGTTAATTACCTAATTATTTCAATGTCTCTGATTGATTTTTCATAGTTTTTTTGCTGTAATATTATTCAATAGTGTGTAGTGTGATATATTTATATAATAAAATGAGTGAATCATCGCTGTACTCAAAAATATGGTGTGCATATTGTTGATTCAATTATGTTCATCAAACAGTGAACAAATACTTAGTCGGTTATTACACTATATACACAGGTTATATATAAGTACAGTGGTACCTCGGAATGCGATTGTCCCTGTATGCGAGGTTTTCGGAAGGCGAGCAGTATTTACTCCAAAAATTTGTCTCGGAAGGCGATGGTTACTTCGGGACGCGAGTTTGTTGATACGCGTACAGGCCGACCTAGCGCGTGGTGGTTCGGCGATCGTCGCCCCTCTGCCCCGCTGCCCCTCAGTTTACCATTGTCTCGCGCTCAGTGACTACCCCCACATCAATTCTTCTCGCGGATTTTCAGTGTTTTGTTGGATTTTTGGTTGATTTGTCTATACAATTTGTTATTATATATCTCACCATGAGTCCCAAGAAAGCCAGTGGTAAGGATAAAGGCCAGAAAGCTCATGTGAGGATGACAGTAGAGGAGAAACAAGAGATCATTCGGAAGCATGAGAACGGTACACGTGTTGTTGAACTTTGTAGGCAGTACAACAAAGCCACATCAACAATATGCACTATACTTAAGAAGAAAAATAAGATTACGGGTGCTAATGTGGCAAAAGGAGTAAGAACATTAACGGCACAAAGACCACAAATACTTGAAGAAGTGGAAAAGTTGTTATTAATTTGGATACACGACAAGGAGTTGAGGGGTGATAGTGTTTCGGAGGCCATTATTTGTGAGAAAGCCAGGGTGTTGCACAAAGACCTTCTAAAGAAGACCCCTGCAACGAGTGATGCAGATAAGAAAGAGTTTAAGGCAAGCAGGGGCTGGTTTGAAAAATTTAGAAAGAGAAGTGGTATCCATAGTGTTACAAGGCATGGGGAGGCAGCCAGCTCAGACAAACCAGCCGCTGGACGATTTATTGAAGAATTTAAAGAGTTTGCACAGGCTGAGGGATACCTACCGCAACAAGTGTTTAATTGTGATGAAACAGGACTGTTTTGGAAAAGAATGCCTAAGAGGACATACATTACCAAGGAGGAAAAATCCTTGCCTGGACACAAGCCTATGAAAGATAGGTTTACGCTTGTGCTGTGTGGAAATGCGAGTGGCGATTTGAAAATTAAACCCTTGCTAGTGTATCATTCTGAAAATCCAAGGGTTTTCAAACAGTATAATGTGCAGAAAACCCATTTGTGTGTGATGTGGAAGTCTAATAAAAAAGCATGGGTGACTAGGCTTATTTTTTCGGAGTGGGTGAATGAAGTGCTGTGCCCTGCCATAGAAAAATATCTGCAGGAGAAGCAATTGCCACTCAAAGCCATGCTTCTCCTTGACAATGCTCCTGCTCATCCTCCAGGCTTGGAAGATGATTTGTTGCCTAAATACAATAAATTCCTCACAGTTAAATTCCTTCCTCCTAACACCACTCCTCTAATTCAGCCTATGGACCAGAAAATCATAGCGAATTTTAAGAAACTGTATGAAAGGGCACTTTTCCGGAAATGTTTTGAAGTGACTGAAGCCACAAACCTCACCCTCAAAGAGTTCTGGAGAGAGCATTTTAACATTTGTAGTGCTTTAAAACTCGTTGACAAAGCCTGGCAAGAAGTGACTCAAAGAACCCTGATCTCTGGCTGGAGAAAATTGTGGCCTGAAGGTGTGAGAGAACTAGACTTTGAGGGGTTTGAGCCTATAAATGATGCGCCTATTGTTGAGAAAATTGTTAGTCTAGGCCAGCAAATGGGCTTGGAATTGGATGGTGATGATGTGGAGGAGTTGGTGGAAGAACACAACGAAGAACTGACCACCGAAGAACTCCTAGCCCTTCAACAGGAACAGCAAGCCAACACAGCAGCGAATGATTCTGCAGTGGAGGAGGAGGTGGCAGCAGCACCAACAGCACCAGCGAATGTCCCTTCTGCAGTAATTAAGAAGGTGTGTCAGATGTGGGAAGAGATTCAAACAACTATTGAACAGACTCACCCAGAGAAAGCTGTAGTAGGCCATTGTCTTAATCTTTTCAATGACAATGTGATGCCTTACTACAGAGACAGCTTGCGAAGAAGGGAAAAGCAAGCTTCCATGGACAGATTTGTGGTGAGGAAATCGAGCAGTGAGCCTCAACCAGGACCTAGTGGCACTCAGGTTAAACGTCCCAGGGAGAGCACACCAGAAAGGTCCTCACTGCCTGATGTGATTATGGAAGGGGACTCCCCTTCCAAACAGTAACTCCTCTCCTCCTCCCCCCTCCTCACCATCTTCCATACGCCTACAGCACTCGACAGCAAGGTAAGTAATAACTGGAACATAGTTTTGTAGGTTTATTTAGATGAATTAGGTAAATTAGGTATAAAAATTTAGTTTGATGTGGGGTTTTTGGGGTAGTCAGGAATGGATTAATTCATTTCCCTTATTTCTTATGGGGAAATTAACTTCGGAATGCGAGTTTTCGGAAGGCGAGGCGTCTCCAGGAACGGATTAAACTCGCATTCTGAGGTATGCCTGTATCTGCATGTTTTGTTCACCATAACGAACCACTAAGTTGGTACGCTGAGTGGCAGTGGCAGTGGCAGGCAGTGACTGGCTGCCACTGGCTGCCACTCCCTCCCTCACCTCACCTCACCTGACTTGCCACCATTCTCCACCCACTCCATTCTCCATACTGTTTTTGCTTTTATATACATACGTTATATATAAGTATTTACATGTTTTGTTCACCATAACTGTACATCTAAGCTTGTATGGTGAGTAAAGACGTAGCTACTCACACAGTCAGCTGATGGCTGCCGCCCTCAAGGCCAGACGCACTAATATTTCTCCTACAACAACACTGTGTGGTGTTATTACGCTATATACACACATTATATATAAATATCTACCTGTTTTATTCACCATACTTGTACAAGTAAACTGGTATGGTGCCCAAAGACCATCGTGGTCATCAGTAAACAACATGATAAGTCCTGCAGACGACGCTCCTTCCTCACCAAAATGGCGGCTCCCAACCTCCTACTCTTGCTGTTATCTCACACTATACACACTTTATATATAAGTATCTACATTTGTGTTCACCATAGCGAACCACTAAGCTGGTATGGTGAGTGCAGTCAATAAAAGGTGACCACACACACTCAAAAGACAACGCCACCACCCTCCCTCCCACAGCATTACTCCTCCCTCCATGGCGCACAGCGCCAAATATCACCACAATCCTGCTATTATCAGAACCCTGGTCAGTTTTATCACAGTCAGGGGTCGTCTGTAATAATGTCATCGCTACATAATAGCATAAACAAGTATATTATGGCATTTTTAGGCGATGCTTTGGTCACAAGCTGAACAGCAGTGCTGTGAGTTCATACTGCGTGCGTCAGGCTTGGTAGCTGACTCAATACTAAGGCCCCTATCACCCGGGAGTTTGGCCCATGATTTTTAAAAAAAATGGCGTCTGTTTACAAGAGCCCTGATGAAGGTGTGGTGAACCCCCATGTATCCGGGCTGTTTAAATCTTGCGTAGTACTCCAAAGCATCATATGATGCGATGCGCAATTGAAGGGTTAATGTGGTGACCTTTAACTCACTCCATTCTATGGCCTAGTTGTAAATTGCATCTTTAATTGAATATTTCTTGAAGTTTTCTAATGTTCTACTAGCCTTTGTATGAACAAATCCACAAGGGCCGTGACAAGGATTCGAACTTGCGTCTGAGAGCATACTTTGTATCCTTATTAGTCACTGTGTTGCTCGGGCTCTAAATATGGCACCCCCCCCCCCCTGTGTGCAGGAAATAAATTCTTGGCAAATTTTGTTTTCTCTTCTAATGTTAAAATAAAGTCTCTGATCACGGGAAACTAAAAAATAAATATTGTATGTAATTACCTAAGTGTAATTACCTAAGTGTAGTTACAGGATGAGAGCTACGCTCGTGGTGTCCTGTCTTCCCAGCACTCTTTGTCATATAACGCTTTGAAACTACTGACGGTCTTGGTCTCCACCACCTTCTCACCTAACTTGTTCCAACCGTCTACTACTCTGTTTGCGAAAGTGAATTTTCTTATATTTCTTCGGCATCTGTGTTTAGCTAGTTTATATCTATGACCTCTTGTTCTTAAAGTTCCAGGTCTCAGGAAATCTTCCCTATCGATTTGATCAATTCCTGTTACTATTTTGTATGTAGTGATTATATCACCTCTTTTTCTTCTGTCTTCTAGTTTTGGCATATTTAATGCCTCTAACCTCTCCTCGTAGCTCTTGCCCTTCAGTTCTGGGAGCCACTTAGTAGCATGTCTTTGCACCTTTTCCAGTTTGTTGATGTGCTTCTTAAGATATGGGCACCACACAACTGCTGCATATTCTAGCTTTGGCGTAACAAAAGTTGTGAGCAATTTCTTTAGTATATCGCCATCCATGTATTTAAAAGCAATTCTGAAGTTAGAAAGCGTGGCATAGGCTCCTCGCACAATATTCTTTATGTGGTCCTCAGGTGATAGTTTTCTATCTAGAACCACCCCTAGATCTCTTTCTTTATCAGAATTCTTTAAAGATTTCTCACATAATATATAGGTTGTGTGGGGTCTATGTTCTCCTATTCCACATTCCATAACATGGCATTTATTAACATTAAATTCCATTTGCCAAGTGGCGCTCCATGTACTTATTTTGTCCAAGTCTTCTTGAAGGGCATGACAATCATCAAAGTTTCTTATCCTTCCTATTATCTTAGCATCATCAGCAAACATGTTCATATAATTCTGTATACCAACTGGTAGATCATTTATGTAGACAATAAACATCACTGGTGCAAGAACTGAACCCTGTGGTACTCCACTTGTGACATTTCTCCAGTCCGATACATTGCCTCTGATCACAACCCTCATTTTTCTATCAGTCAGAAAATTTTTCATCCATGTTAGAAGCGTACCTGTCACTCCTCCAATATTTTCCAGTTTTCAGAACAACCTCTTATGTGGAACTCTGTCGAAAGCCTTTTTTAGGTCCAGATAGATGCAGTCAACCCAACCATCTCTTTCCTGTAATATCTCTGTTGCTCGATCATAGAAACTGAGTAAATTCGATACACAGGATCTTCCAAATCGAAAACCATACTGTCTATCTGATATTATATCATTTCTCTGCAGGTGTTCTACCCCTTTATATTTAATTATTTTTTCCAGTATTTTGACTATTACACTTGTCAATGATACCGGTCTATAATTAAGGGGGTCTTTCCTGCTTCCACTTTTGTAGATTGGAACTATGTTAGCCTTTTTCCACACATCAGCTACAACTCCTGTAAACAGGGATGCCTGAAAAATCAGTTGAAGAGGAATGCTGAGCTCAGGTGCACATTCTCTCAGAACCCATGGTGAAACTCCATCTGGAGCAACTGCTTTGTACTTATTTAGGTCCTTGAGCATTTTTTCCACTTCGTCTCTAGACACCTCTATGTGCTCTATGTTGTTCTCTGGAATTCTTATTTTATCTGGTTCCCTGAAGATTTCATTTTGTACAAACACATTTTGGAACTTTTCGTTTAATGTTTCACACATTTCCTTTTCATTTTCCGTGAATCTATTTCCCATTTTCAACCTCTGAATATTATCCTTTACCTGCAATTTGTTGTTTATAAATTTATAGAATAGACCTGGTTTTGTTTTACATTTGTCTGCAATCCCTTTTTCAAAATTTCTTTCTGCCTCTCTCCTCACTGCCGTGTAGTTGTTTCTCTCGCATCTTTGTATCGCTGGTATGTTTGGGGGTTTGGCCTCTTCCTGTATTGATTCCATTTTTGTGTCTTTTGGTATCTGGCCCTCTCGCACTTTCTGTTGAACCAATCCTGTTTCCTAGTTCTGCTTCTCTGTTTTGGTATAAATTTTGTTGTGCCTTTATCATATATTTCACAAAACCTGATATACATCTCATTCACTTCCTTGCCTAGCAACAAGTCTGTCCAATTATACTCACTAAAAAGTTTTCTAAGGTTGCCATAATGTCCTCTCCTAAAGTCAGGTTTTTCATTTGCATCGACCGTCATATTTTCTTCCAGATTATAACGCATTGCATATTTTATTCCGAAAAAGACATGGTCACTTTTACTCAAGGGAGGAAGGTACTGAATGTCAAATATTTCTTCCTCCTTCCTGGTAAATATCAAATCTAGCATGGAGGGAACGTCCCCTTCCCTCATCCTCGTAGCTTGTTTAACTGACATACTTTAGCCATGATGGAGCTGGGAAGTTGAGCAAATTTTGGGCACTGGGCGATGGAGCGCTCAGGGTTCATCGCTATGCTCAAAATTATGGGGCTTATATATGTGACATATATATATATATTGTGACGATAATCTCCTTCAAGAGATTGAGCCTGCTCTTCCCTCCATAATTACGTCGTCGAAATTATATAAAACGACTATGGAAGACATGTCCAACAATGACAACAACACCAGCAAGGCTTGCCAGGGTGAGCAAAACGTATGCAGCCAGCCACCTGTTCGGACTCAAACCACCAAACTACATGTTGATCGCTGCCGGCTCCGCTGATTGGTCGCCGGTCTGGCTGCACCTGCACTCGCCCCCCCCATACTACTTGATGTCTGGGGTCGCCCCAACCTCAGACCTCAGAATGTTCAGTGCTCTCGTTGTCACCACTACTCCCGGCTAGACGCTAGCGTGTACTGAGAGAAGTGGTGGCTTAAAGCCAATATTCCAACACCTCCCATTTACTTTTGTATTGCACTTCTTGTTATTTTGCCTTAACGTAACTTTTCATTGTGTCATTTAATTATTCTTATTATTTTGATTGATTTTATTATAAGAATTTGTTTGTGCATTTTATTCATGTTTTGATTTATTTAACGTAATTAAAATTTCATTGTTAAAGTTTACTTGTGTTTTGTGTGTCTTCTCCTTACCTTACCACAGACGAAGTTCCAGTTTTTTCTATTTTTTTTTTATAACTATGTGACGAGGCCATACCCCTAGCCTTAAACAGCCGAACACCAACGCGTTACCGTCACAAGTTATATGGGGGCCTGTCCTAGGAGCTTCACTCAGGTACTGGTGCTAAGTGGTAATTTATGGTAAGCGTATTTAACTTTGTTAACGTAGCTTTACTATTTTTCATATTCAATTTCATTTTTTATAAGGTGCGGTGTATTGTGCATTACGAGAGTAACATATAGTGAAGGTGAGACAACTTTGGATTACGTGGTGACTGTAGGCCGCAGTCATACTCTTAATTGGTCATCTCTCCCTCCTTGTTATTACTCGTGTTTACCATCTATGTCCCTTGAATATTTCTCATTCTGACAGATCATCATATTGGTACCCTGGTACTGTGGTCTGCCCCGGGTCAAGAGTACCCAATCTTCTGCAATCTGACTGTAGGAGGACAAAGAGGGCCATAGTTCCTCTAGCTCGAACTTTAGTTGCTGAATTGGGACCTCAGCAGCAGTTCTCGTCACAAGTTGACACCTCGCACCCCTACACGTCAGTCAGAGATGATGATACATACAACGGTAGGGAATTAGCTTATTTTTTTCAGAGCACAAAAGTTCGCTAATTCTTTTTTTTTTTTTGAGATATATACAAGAGTTGTTACATTCTTGTACAGCCACTAGTACGCGTAGCGTTTCGGGCAAGTCCTTAATCCTATGGTCCCTGGAATACGATCCCCTGCCGCGAAGAATCGTTTTTTCATCCAAGTACACATTTTACTGTTGCGTTAAACAGAGGCTACAGTTAAGGAATTGCGCCCAGTAAATCCTCCCCGGCCAGGATACGAACCCATGACATAGCGCTCGCGGAACGCCAGGCGAGTGTCTTACCACTACACCACGGAGACTGCAGTAATTCTGTAAGTATCATATTAAATTCAGTGGGAAAAACTTGCTTTATGTCCTATAGAGACTTGGCAAGGTATGCCTACATCCTTGGACTACCAATTTTACTTTTGAAGCATTTAACTGTTTCATTTGTTTTCGAAACTTTGTTTCATTTGTTAGTAGGATTTTCTTGCCCTTATTCTCTTACATGAGTACCGGGTACAAGATTTCCTGCGCCCTTGATTTAATTTAATCATTTAATATCTTTCACTTAACGTTAATTGTTAAAGATCACACAGGATAGGTACCAGTTGCCACGTTGTCCTGTTTCTGACATTTCACTATTGAATATTCGTGTACCTTTATTTGCTAATTTCACCATGTTTCGTCTCCAAACTTTCCGTGCAAATCCAGCAGGTGAAATAGGGACTTTAAGTCGTGCCAAGAGGACTGAATTACAAACTCTTGCACATGAGTATCAACTAGAAGTTCCCTACCAAGCCAACAAAAATGACCTACACAACCTGTTGCTGGATTACTATTTAGAGCAAGGTAAGATAGACTCTGAAACTCATGAAACTTACTATATTGCAGATAAACCTGACTTGGCAACGCTGAAACTCAAACTAGAACTGGCAAAGATTGAAGAACGAACAGCTGCCATACGGAGGGAAGAACAAGAACGCGAAGCTGCTTTGAGGAGAGAAGAACACGAACGTGAGGTCGCATTACTCCGTGAACGTGAACGAGTACAGCTTGAAACCAAACAACGCGAGTTGGAAATACAACGCGAACATGACAAGCAACAAGCGACTCTGGCTCTAGAGTGTCGTCAACGCGAAATCGCCTTGGAAACTTCACACTTCACTCAACGCCAGCAAGCTACTGCCAATCTTCCCGTCAGTTTTAATATATCACATGCAAGTAAGTTAATGCCATCCTTTGTAGAAGCAGAAGTTGATGTGTTTTTCACCACCTTTGAAACCCTTGCTAATCAACTCCGTTGGCCTGTCGACCAATGGGCCACACTTCTCAGAGTCCATCTTACAGGTAGAGCTGCAGTCACACTCAGTACTTTGGCGTCTGAGAATGACTACTACACTCTGAAACAAGCAGTGTTGGACGCCTACCTACTTTCCACAGAAAGTTATAGAAGGAAATTCCGTGACCACCTGAAGGCAAGTACCACTACCTTCCTCGAGTTTGCTAACACGAAACGGAGGTATTTCATGAAATGGCTGGAAGCAGCACATGTCTCTACTTTTACAGAACTCGTCAACCTGATGCTTGTTGAAGAATTCTTGAGACGTGTGCCGCCTCCTGTCCGCCTCTACTTAGCAGATAAAGAAGAAACCGACTACCTGAAGTGTGCTAAGTCGGCTGACACTTACAGCCTCATCCACCGGCTGACACCTGAACCATCCTCCAGTAAGAAGTCGTGGTACAGTTACGAGAAGGTGAGCCCCGATCAAGCTGGTTCACAACTGTACTGCAAGTATTGTAGACTCTATGGACATACCATAGACAAGTGTGGTAAGTCTCAATACAAGGGAACCACTGACCAACAACGACCCAAACCAACTCCTCCTAAGTCCGGTAAGCCTGTGATGAATGTTGGTGTTGATGTTAATGATCTTTCTCTTTTCAGTAACCACCTGTATACTGGAACTGTCTCTGCCAACGGTTCAAATCCGGAGGGACGTTTCAAATTGAAGATCTTGAGGGACAC
This sequence comes from Procambarus clarkii, assembly GCF_040958095.1. Taxonomy (NCBI): domain Eukaryota; kingdom Metazoa; phylum Arthropoda; class Malacostraca; order Decapoda; family Cambaridae; genus Procambarus; species Procambarus clarkii. The sequence continues at coordinate 40,782,394 of NC_091186.1, read as the reverse complement.
AGCGGCTCTACAATCGATCATCTTGAAGTCGGCTGTGCCCAACATAGTCTACACCGGGGAAACAGTCTTCATCACTGACCTCACTGCTACCACTCCATACCCTCTCGCCAGAGTCCACCTGGATTGTCCCTACGTGAACGGAGAAGTCCAAGTCGCCGTCAGGGAAAAGCCTTTTCCCATGCCTGGAGTGCAACTTCTCCTAGGCAACGACTTGGCAGAAGACCTGCAACCGACCAACCTGATCGTCATGGACAAACCCCAGGTGTGTAACTCTGTGCCAATAAACCCTATTCTTGAGTATGTTCCAGCAGAGGTTCAAGAGAGTGATGAAGTTTCTCCTCCGGTTCTCGTGACCACCCGTGCACAAGCCGCACGTCCACAGCCAGCTGACTCTACTGCTACCGCTGTCCCTCAAGACCCTCAGAAACTACCCCCGCATCTGACCAAGTTGGAGTTCCGTAAGTTGCAGAGGGAAGATCTTACTTTAACACCATTGTTTTTCCAGGCTGAGACTCAACCCGACAGTATTCCTGGGTTCTTCCTAGAGAACGACTTGCTCTACCGCAGATATAGACCCAGTAAACTGAAGGAGGAGGACGATTGGGCCAACATCGAACAACTTGTGATTCCCACCAGCCTGCGGCCCACTATTCTACACCTGGCCCACGGAGCATTCTCCCACTACGGCTTCAACAAGACTTACCATGGGATTCGTCAAGACTACTACTGGCCAGGTATGGTAAATAACGTCAAACAGTACGTAAAACAGTGTCATACATGTCAGATGGCAGGCAAACCGAACGTCTCCATTCCCAGAGCACCACTGATTCCCATACAGGTGCCTGCGGAACCTTTCCACAGACTCATAATAGACTGTGTTGGTCCTTTACCTCGGACCAGTTCAGGTAACGCCTACATCCTAACCATCCTGTGTCCTACCACCAGATTTCCCATAGCAGTTCCAGTGAAGAACATCACGGCTGCTACGGTTATAAAACATCTATTGAAGATCTTCACTCAATACGGATTTCCCAGGGAGATTCAAAGTGACTGTGGCACCAACTTCACCAGTGATCTCTTCAAAAGGACACTGGAGGAGTTCAACATCAAACAGGTATTGTCCAGCCCCTATCATCCTGCTTCACAGGGTTCTCTTGAACGTAGTCATCAGACCATCAAAGCACTCTTGAAAAAGTTTTGTAGTGAAACCTCAAAGGATTGGGATAAGCAGATTGACCTAATAATGTGTATTTTCAGAAGTCTCCCCAATGAGTCCCTAGGAGTATCTCCTTATGAGATGCTCTACGGCCGTAAGTGCCGTACTCCCCTTAAGGCTTTCAAAGACTCTCTCAGAGATGCCACCTTCAGTGAGCATCAGAATGTGCCTCAGTTTCTTCAAAACCTTCAACACATTCTAGAGAGAGTCCACCGCTTTGCCCATGATAATCTATTGAAAGCCCAGGTGAGAATGAAGACTCATTACGACCAGACCAGCAAAGTAAGAAAATTCAAGCCGGGAGACTTCGTCCTTGCCTATTTCCCTATCCCAGGTTCACCTTTACAAAACAGATTTTCAGGACCCTACTGCGTCAAAGAGTGCAGAAACAACAACAACTACGTCATAGAAACTCCAGATAGGCGGCGGAAGACCCAGCTGTGCCACGTCAACCTCCTGAAGCAATATAATGGTACTCCTCCCACTGTCTTGACTAACTATTCCACATTCACAGAACCCTACATCCACAGCGAGACCTTCCCAGCTTCTCCTCCCGAAAGCACTGACAAGGAGTCAGCGCTTTCTAATTCCGAAATCCTTAATGATCTTCCCAAATACTTTCAGGATAATCATAGTGCACCTCTCGTCAAGATCTTCAGAGAACATCAAGAGTTGTTCAGAGATGATCCCCAAGAGTGTAATGTTACCCAGCACGACATCCAACTGCTCCCCGACACCCGGCCGATTCGTCAACCCTTCTACCGAATCAGCCCGAGCAAGAAGGAAGTCATGCGTGCTGAGGTGCAATACCTCTTGGATCATGGACTGGCTACACCTTGTGAGTCCCCCTGGGCCTCACCCTGTATCTTGGTGCCCAAACCCCAAGGTAAGGTGCGGTTGTGCACTGACTATCGTAAACTGAACTCTGTCACTGTCAAGGATGCTTACCCCTTGCCAAGGATAGATGACATCCTTGATGCCATTGGTAGTGCCCAGTACTTGTCCCAAGTGGACTTGCTTAAGGGGTACTATCAAGTGTGTCTAACGGAGCGCGCTAAAGAGATATCTGCCTTCATCACTCCTTTTGGACTTTTCAGATATGAACGCCTTCCTTTCGGACTATGTAATGCCCCGGCCACCTTTCAAAGAGCTGTCAACCGTGTCATCCAGGGCTTGGATAACACATACGCCTACCTGGACGATATCGTCGTAGCCTCCAACTCCTGGAGTGAACATCTGCTCCAGCTGCGACGTCTGTTCTCAAAGCTCCTGACAGCCGGCCTCACCATCAACCTGGGCAAGTCCACTTTCGCGAAAGGTAAAGTGCGTTATCTGGGTCATGTTATTGGGAGTGGCAGCATAGCTCCGTTAGACTCACACACTCAAGCCATCCAACAGTATCCACAGCCTACCACCAGGAAGCAGCTCCTGCGCTTCCTTGGTCTTGCCTCTTACTACCGTAGGTTTGTGAGGAATTTCAGTACAGTCGCCACACCTCTAATTCTATTAACCAGTCCCAAGCAACGGTATAATTGGACCATACAGCAAACCGTTGCTTTTGAACAACTCAAATTCCTCCTCTGTTCTAACCCCATTCTCGCCTCTCCAGATATCACCAAGCCTTTCGTCCTTCATGTCGACGCCAGTGGTACCGGCGTTGGTGGTGTCCTGATGCAACAACGAGGCGAGGAGGTTCTACCTGTCAGCTACTACAGCTACAAACTGAAACCACACCAGAGGAACTACAGCACTATTGAAAAGGAGCTACTATCCATCGTCCTGAACCTCCAACACTTCGCTCCGTACCTACAAGGCGCCAGGTCTACCACCATCTTCTCAGACCACAACCCTCTCCGCTTCCTACATCAAGCCCAATTCACCAACCAGCGTCTTCTACGATGGGCTCTGTATTTACAAGACTTCAACCTGGAGATCCGCTATATCAAGGGTTCTGACAACACCATGGCCGATGCCCTCTCCAGAGTTTATGAAGTAGAAGCGACTCCATCCATTACTCCACCACATAACGACGTACTTCTTCCAGAACCGCAGGCTTCGGGGGAGAGTTGTGACGATAATCTCCTTCAAGAGATTGAGCCTGCTCTTCCCTCCATAATTACGTCGTCGAAATTATATAAAACGACTATGGAAGACATGTCCAACAATGACAACAACACCAGCAAGGCTTGCCAGGGTGAGCAAAACGTATGCAGCCAGCCACCTGTTCGGACTCAAACCACCAAACTACATGTTGATCGCTGCCGGCTCCGCTGATTGGTCGCCGGTCTGGCTGCACCTGCACTCGCCCCCCCCATACTACTTGATGTCTGGGGTCGCCCCAACCTCAGACCTCAGAATGTTCAGTGCTCTCGTTGTCACCACTACTCCCGGCTAGACGCTAGCGTGTACTGAGAGAAGTGGTGGCTTAAAGCCAATATTCCAACACCTCCCATTTACTTTTGTATTGCACTTCTTGTTATTTTGCCTTAACGTAACTTTTCATTGTGTCATTTAATTATTCTTATTATTTTGATTGATTTTATTATAAGAATTTGTTTGTGCATTTTATTCATGTTTTGATTTATTTAACGTAATTAAAATTTCATTGTTAAAGTTTACTTGTGTTTTGTGTGTCTTCTCCTTACCTTACCACAGACGAAGTTCCAGTTTTTTCTATTTTTTTTTTATAACTATGTGACGAGGCCATACCCCTAGCCTTAAACAGCCGAACACCAACGCGTTACCGTCACAATATATATATATATATATATATATATATATATATATATATATATATATATATACTTATTTATTTATTTATTTATATACAAGAAGGTACATTGGGTTTGTGAGAATACATAGCATGGTATTTACAATCTTGTAAAGCCGCTAATACGCACAGCGTTTCGTACAGGTCCTTAATCTAACAGATAATTTTAACCCTTTCACTGCTCAGGGGTCATATGGACATTTACACCCCTGTGCGCAAGAAAAAAAAAATCAAAAATTTTTTTTCGTCTTCTAAACATGTTAATTTGTGTCCCCTGAGCACGGAAAAAAAAAAATCGTAGGTGACATATTTTGGGCGCAATTGACCGAGGAAGTCTGGCAAAAAGTGGGCGTTGACAGAGCGGTCGTCAGACCCGGTCAGCGTCACCCGCGTTGACAGATGGGAGTTGCCACAAAGATATTATTACCTAATTGTTTCAATGTCTCCGATTGATTTTTTCTTAGTTTTTTTGCAGTAATATTATTCAATAGTGTGTATTGTAATATATTTATATAATAAAAGTGGTTAATAATCGCTATACTCAAAAGTATGATGTGCATATTAGTGATTCAATTATTATGTTTATAAAACAATAAACAAATAGTTTTGCTGCTATTACACTCTATACACAGGTTATATTGGCATGTTTTGGTCACCATACCGAACCACTAAGTTGGTATTGAGAGTCGAAAAGCAACGAGGAGTTACCGCCACACACCAGCCAGCCACTCGCTGCCACTCCCTCAACACACGCACTAAACTTTCTCCCCCAACAATACCAGTTGTGGTGTTATTACACTATATACAGACGTTATATATAAGTATGTGTATATTTTGTTCACCACAACTGTACAGCTAAGCTGATATAGTTAGTTCAGGCACTAAGAGTCGTCGCTATACACAGATGGCGGCTGGCGGCTCCCTCACACTTTCAAAGTCACACGCACTAAACTTTCTCCCCCAACAATACCTTTTGCAGTGTTATTACCCTATATACACATATTATATATAAATATCTACATGTTTTATGCACCGTAACTGTACACCTAAGCTTGTAGAGCGCCCAAAGAGCATAGTGGCCACCCTCTAAACAGCTAGAGAAATCGTGCAGACGACGTCACCTCCGTCACCCATATGGCTCCTCCCAGCATAATCCTTTTGCTGTTATTACACTAATACACACATTATATATAAGTATCTACATTTGTGTTCACCATAGAGAACCACTGACCTGGTATGGTGAACGCAAACAATAACAGGTGGCCACACAGTCAGTAAACGATGCTGTCTCCCTCCGTCTCTCAGCATCACTCCTCACACAGCGCTAATTATTACAACAATCCTGCTATTATCACAACCCTGGTTATTTATATCACAGTCATTGGTCATCTGTAATACTGTCATCGCTAAATAATAACAATTATATATTTATTTTGACATTTTTCGGCGATGCTGTGGTCACAAGCTGAACATCAATGCTGTTCGCTCATGTTGTGTGCGCCGGCCTTGGTTGCTCCAACAGTACTGTGCCTCTCACACCTGAGAATATTGCCCACGATTTTTGTTTAAAATGGCATTGTTTACAAGAGCCCTGAGGAAGCTACTGTGAACCCCGTGTAGCCGCGGGCCATTTGAATCAGGCCTGGCACCCTATGGCGTATATATACGCCATGCGCACCATGGGACATGTTACTCAGGGCATATATATACGCCATGCGCAGTTTAAGGGTTAAGTAGGTAAATTCTAGCAGAATTAATAAAATTGCAAGAAAATACATTGCAGATACATTGCAAGAAAAAAATGAGATGAGAGAAATTAGTAGGTATATTAAAGCACATTGGTATATTAAAGCTCTGATTGATTGCATTGACAGCTTGATTGGTAATTTAAACAAAGATTAATAGGCACGATACAGCAAATTGATAGTGCATATAAGAAGACAGCAATGATCACAATGGTAAAGTTGTTTGGATTGGGTACATCAAGGTTGGGAGATTGGGTAGCACTAGATACAGTGCAATTTTAAAGCAACAAGCTAGAAAACTATGAAGATGAAATTAGGTACTTTTTAGTTTTGTTTTTGAATGACGCCAAAGTTGGACAGCTTTTCAATTATTTAGGGAGTGAGTTCCATAGACTAGGTCCCTTTATTTGTATAGAGTGTTTACTCTGATTAAGTTTGACTGGGGATATCACAGAGATATTTATTTTTGGTGTGGTGATAATGGGTCCTATTACATCTGTCCAGGGAGAGTTTCAGTGCAGGATTTGCATTTAAGAACAGGGTTTTGTAAATGTAGTTGACACAAGAGAATGTGTGGAGTGAGATTATATTTAGCATGTTTAGGGAGTTAAACAAGGGGGCTGAGTGTTGTCTGAAAGCAGAATTGGTTATTATTCTGATAGCAGATTTCTGCTGGGTAATGATGGACTTGAGGTGGTTTGCAGTGGTTGAACCCCATGCACAGATACCATAATTAAGATAGGGATAGATAAGTGCATAATATAGTGAGATGAGAGCAGAGTTAGGTACATAATATCTGATTTTGGAGAGTATACCAACTGTTTTAGAGACTTTCTTAGTTATGTGTTGTATGTGGGTGCTGAAGTTGAGTCTCTTATCTAGGAATAGGCCATGAAACTTTCCATCATTTTTATTACTAATGTTAACATTGTCTATCTGAAGCTGAATTGCATTTGTTGATTTGCTACCAAATAAGATGTAGTAGATCTTTTCTATGTTAAGTGATAGTTTGTTGATTGACATCCATAAGTGAACTTTTTTTAGTTCATTATTAACACTTTCGCACTCTCCGCAAAGGTCACTCTGCCAACCGAATGTGCGCGCTGCGTTTTTATCGCTTAAGCGTAAAAACAAAAATGTGTATACTCTTTTTACTCTTCTGACTTTAGTTCTCATGCTACGTATTTCATTTTGGTACCAACGTGTTCGCAATAAAATTCTCTAGAAGAACATCAGTAAAAAAAGTCACGAAACGTATAGGGATACCAGCACCAAATAAATAACTACGAAGATGACTCGCCGTGAGCGCCCATCAGCAACAAAATGTTTTTACTCTTGGGATTGTAATCACCTCCACACTTGTTCTACAGCGTTAATTTTGGTATCAATGGACTCCCAATGAAATTCCCAACACGGTGATATGAATATAAGCATAGAATAATGATGCGGCCCGCCCGCAAGAGTGTGGGAAGTGGTGAAATTGTTACCCGGTATCGGTGACGGGACGACGCACGGCGCTTTGAAAGTTTATACTTATTTCACTCTCATGACATTAATTTTCTATGTACGTCATTCATTTTTGTGTCAGTGTGTTCGCAATAGAATGTTCTATGTGCCCATAGGTAAAAAGTATCAACAAAGCGTAAGTTAGAATAGCGCCAAATATAAAACAACGCTGGAACATATCAGTGAGCGTCAAACACACACGAAATGTTTTTACTTTTGTTATGTTTGTCAAGTTTATACTTGTTGCACACAGTTATTTTTGGTTGTATATTGATCGGAATAAAATTCCCTAAACAGACATATGCATATAATACATGATATGGGGGAAGCATAACCAGTATACACGGCTAAAGTCACCCACCTGCAACCCGTTTGGGACAAAATACCATTTGATCGAAGTTATCCACACCTTTCATGAACTTATTGTACCATGCAGCCTAGTGGTGAGAAAGAGAGCCTCATAGCGCGCAGTTTGAAACAAACCCAAAGTAAATCGGATAAAAATTGAATTTTATACAAATATTTTAAAAGAGGACTCAACTTTATATCCACTATGCGTTAGCGTTAGACGAAACGGGACGCGCCGATGCGTCCGGATAGCGCGAAAGTGTAAAGACTTTTTGCTCGATGGGCAAAAAGTCTTAGTCGACATGAACTTGAAACCGGCCATATACTGCAGGTATGTTGACGACATTTTTACACAGGTACCTGATGTCAGACATCTGCAGGAGCTGAAGGAGGCATTTGAGCGAAGTTCCGTGCTGCGTTTCAATTACGAGATGGAAAAGGATGGGAAGCTGCCCTTTCTAGATGTAACAGTCATGGAAAAGAGCGGAGGATTCCACACTGCAGTCTACACTAAGGAAACGAACATAGGAATGTGCCTAAATGCCAAAAACGACTGCCCAGATAGGTACAAGAGGAGTGTTGTTAACGCGTATGTCGACCGTGCTCTCAGCCACAGCTCAGAATGGAAGCAAGTCGACGAAGAACTCTGTAGGGTAAGGCAGGTCCTAGTCAACAACGGCTTCTCCAATGGTTTCGTCGAAGACATCATAAGAAGGAAAGTGAAACGCCATGCAACCTCTGAAGAGACAACCAACACAACACCTATACCCCCTATTAGACTATTTTACAGGAACTTCTTTTCCACAGCTCATAAAACGGAGGAAAGGGTCCTGAAAGATATTGTTAATAGAAACGTTATCCCTACAGACAAAAATCAGAGGATACAACTGACGATTTACTATAAAACCAGAAAAACGGCCAGCCTACTCATGAGAAACTCTCCAGACACAAAACAGAACGCTTTAAAAGAGACCAACGTCGTCTATGCCTTCAAATGTCCTCTTGGGGATTGTAAGCTCCAAAAAACCCAGTATATAGGCAAGACAACAACATCTCTTTCTAGGCGTTTAACGATGCATAAGCAACACGGCTCCATTAAGGAACATATAATCTCTTCCCATAACCAAACCATCGCCAAAGAAATCCTAGTAAACAACACAGAAATCATCGATAGATACAGCGATAGCAGGCGGCTTGACGTTTGCGAGGCACTACACATCAAGAAGTCAACACCAGCAATCAACAGCCAATTAATGCACAACTATATTCTACCCACCTCAAGACTCCGCTCCAATATAGAAGCATCAAGAAATATGGACCAATAGGCTTTCTACAATCACTTCTATTCAATACCCATTGTTTCGTGTTCTGTCTTGTGTTGATGAAATTAATACCTTATTAAATACCACCTCACCCCATCCACCTCACTCAAATGTAGATATAAACAAATCGGAGATGTGCAAGTTCTATTCAGTTGTGCATGTTTAAACTAAAGTCTTTGAAAACGTAATAAGTTTTACGAAACGCGCTCAAGTGTCGCGTCAGACTAGAAATAAAAAATGAATTTTGGAGAATTGATTTTTGAATTACCACCAACAGTGAAAAGAAATGTACGAAAGATTCAGAAAATTCGTGTTAGAATTATTAATCTTACTTTTTCGGTCATATTTAATAATATATATATATATATATATATATATATATATATATATATATAAATATATATATATATATATATATATATATATATATATATATATGAGTGAAAACTCACACCCCAGAAGTGACTCGAACCCATACTCCCAGGAGCAACACAACTGGTAACTACAGGGCGCCTTAATCCACTTGACCATCACGGCCGTCAAAAGGAAGTGATAGCCGAGGCTATTTGAGCCACTTCCCCGACGGCAACTCGGATGGTAATCTTGGGCATAGCATTTCACCAAATCACCTCATTCTTTGGGGCACACGTGAGGAACACAAATGCGAACAAGCCTGAATGGTCCCCAGGACTATATGCGAAAGAAAACTCACACCCCATAAGTGACTCGAACCCATACTCCCAGGAGCAACGCAACTGGTAACTACAGGGCGCCTTAATCCACTTGACCATCACGGCCGTCAAAAGGAAGTGATAGCCGAGGCTATTTGAGCCACTTCCCCGACGGCAACTCGGATGGTAATCTTGGGCATAGGAGTTCACCAAATCACCTCATTCTTTGGGGCACACGTGAGGAACACAAATGCGAACAAGCCTGAATGGTCCCCAGGGCTATATGCGAATGAAAACTCACACCCCAGAAGTGACTCGAACCCATACTCCCAGGAGCAACGCAACTGGTAACTACAGGGCGCTTTAATCCACTTGACCATCAGTTACCAGTTGCATTGCTCCTGGGAGTATGGGTTCGAGTCACTTCTGGGGTGTGAGTTTTCATTCGCATATAGTCCTGGGGACCATTCAGGCTTGTTCGCATTTGTGTTCCTCACGTGTGCCCCAAAGAATGAGGTGATTTGGTGAAATGCTATGCCCAAGATTACCATCCGAGTTGCCGTCGGGGAAGTGGCTCAAATAGCCTCGGCTATCACTTCCTTTTGACGGCCGTGATGGTCAAGTGGATTAAGGTGCCCTGTAGTTACCAGTTGCGTTGCTCCTGGGAGTATGGGTTCGAGTCACTTCTGGGGTGTGAGTTTTCATTCGCATATAGTCCTGGGGACCATTCAGGCTTGTTCGCATTTGTGTTCCTCACGTGTGCCCCAAAGAATGAGGTGATTTGGTGAAATGCTATGCCCAAGATTACCATCCGAGTTGCCGTCGGGGAAGTGGCTCAAATAGCCTTGGCTATCATTTCCTTTTGACGGCCGTGATGGTCAAGTGGATTAAGGCGCCCTGTAGATACCAGTTGCATTGCTCCTGGGAGTATGGGTTCGAGTCACTTCTGGGGTGTGAGTTTTCATTCGCATATAGTCCTGGGGACCATTCAGGCTTGTTCGCATATATATTATATATATATATATATATATATATATATATATATATATATATATATATATATATATATATATATATATATATATATATATCATGAGTCACAGACAAGGATTTGAAAGGCGCCATTCAGTCGGCCTGAAACTCACACCTCTAAGCGTTAATGACCTGAAGTTGACCTGAGGTCAGCTCAAGCAAATTTCACCTTGCTTCTGCTAATCTGATAATTGTAGCCTGATAGCCTTCAAACAAGCCGCCAGTTTTAGGTGTGGCTTGTTAGAGTGCCTGGGGCTATCTACTTGTGGGCGAAGTTAGCTACTAGGTTTCCCAATATATACTCGGAGAGCTGTAGATTCGGGAGGATAAGCAATAGGAGAACAGCCAGCAGAGCAGAACAGAGGACAGCATAGCCAGGGAGGCTGTCAGCTGGACGGGGCGGGACTGTTCCTGTCAACTACAGTCCCCCCTCCCTCTCTATCCAGCTATTGGCAGACACTTGGTGAGTTGAACATGGAAAGTGACTTAGTCGTGTTTACTAGTGTTGTGTGACTAGCAGGGGCAGACAGTGGTAATGGTCTCAAATTCTTGGGTAGTGGGTCACTTTGTAATTTAATAGTGAACCTTCAGTTTGTTTGCTTGAATTATGATATCTATCCTTTTAAATATACTTGATGAATTTATTGAGAAATTCACTTACTTTTAATCTGATTTTAATTGTTTCTAGATTTGGGATTTTTGGATACAATATGCAAACTAAAGTGTAGAGTACTCTTGAGACTATGGGATTAAAGAATCTTGCCTGGAACATGATTCCTGTTGACATATGTTAATAACATTTTTTGATACAGACAAGTTCCATTCCTTGTCATGTATGTACTGTCTAGAATGGATGGTGGCAGCACTACTACTTCTACTGTCTACTTTTGTACTTCTACCCACCTACCCTTCTACCTCTACCTCCACTCATCTCCGTACTCTCTCTCTTCTCCCTCCACCCCTCTCCAAACTCTCCCTTTCAACTGACAACCCAACTCGCTCCTCCCACCTCCCTACCTCTCTCACCCCAAACCCTCACTCATTACTTCATTATCCATTTCTTCCCTTTTGGTTCTCGTATACGTTTGTGGCAGTGAAATGGTTCTGGAGTTTCTCTGGAGTTTGCGGGTAGCTGATCAAGTTACAGTGCCTTGTAGTTGTAGCACCTAGGTAATCAAATACCTGGGTTACAAGGTGTTCAACAAGAGAGGTTGCAGTAGGAACTCTGGGGGGAACTCTAGAATAGTTGACTAACTGGGGGGCGAACTAATGGACTAAAGAGAGCTATTTCCCCCACCCTCTGTTACACCATAATGATGGAGTTTACGTAAGAGGTAGTTGTGATTAACAGTATCAAAGGCCTTTCTCAGGTCAATGAAGAGTCCAATCGGAAACTCATTTTTGTCAAGGGCTGAGTAAATTATATCAAGGAGACTAATAATTGTATCGTTGGTACTCTTTTGGGAGCAGAAGCCAAACTGACAAGGGCTGAGTATGTCAAATTTTACGAGGTAGGAGTAGAGCTGTTTGTAGATAATTTTTTCAAATATTTTTGATAGTATGGGTAGGTTTGATATTGGTCTATAATTGTTTATGTCTGCCGGATTGCTTCCTTTATGAACTGGTGTTACTTTTGCTTTTTTAAGGATATCAGGGAAGGTATGACACAATAGGGATTTGTTGAACAGCAGAGCTATAGGTGGTGCAAGGGCATGGGAGGCGCTCTTGTATACAGTGGATGGGATTTCACTGATGTTCCCAGCTTTAGTTTTTAGTGAGTGTATGATGGACACAACATCTGTCGGGCTGACTGGTGAAAGGAGAAGAGAGTTTGGATAGCTGCCTGAGAGATATGTATTGATATGTGTCTGAGTCTGTGGGATTTTACTGGCAAGGTTAGCACCAACCGATGAAAAGAAGCTATTAAATTCATTTGCCATTTTTAAATCACTTGACACTGTGTAGCTATCCTTAGAGAGTATTATCTGGTTGTGGGAGTGTCGTTTTGTTCCTAGGATGTTAGAGATGGTTTTCCATGTGTTTTTCATGTTGCCTTTTGCTTCTTTGAATCTATTCTCATAATATGAAAGTTTAGCTTTTCTTATGATACTGGTATGATCTTAAGCACTGATGAGTACCTTTTAACTACTTCCTTTGTAACTAGGCCAATCCTAGATTTCTTTTCATATTCAAGATTTTTGTTGATTGATTTGATTATGCCACTTGTGAGCCACGGATTGTTTATTCTTTTGTCAGTTACTTGTTTGATAAGGAGGGGACAGTGAGTATTGAAGAAGCTTAGAGTCTTGGAGAGAAAGAGGTTAGTTAATGAGTTTATATCCTGTGTATTCTTGAATTCAGATTCCCAGTTAATATTGTGAAGTGCATTTGAGAGATTGCCTAAAGCTGATTCACTGTGTAGCCTGAATGAGAGTTTGCTTCTGGTGGTGTTATGTCCATGTTTGCTATGAGGAAGGTACGATAGTGGTCAGTTGTTCAGTCATAGATTATACCAGATGTAAGGTGTATATTATATTCTACGATCAAACAGTGTTTTTGTTGTTATTACACTATATACACACATTGTATATAACCATCTACATATGTGCTCACCATAACAAACCACTAAGTTCGTATGGTGAGCCCAAAAAACAAGATTGAGCTGCCACACCCAGCCAGCCCTCCCTCACTTCTCCAACACCTTACTCGCCAACATTCCTTCTCCCACCGTAATGTTATTGTTTTTATTACACTATTTACACACATTATGTATAAATATCAACATGTTTTATTCACCAAAACCATACAACTAAACTCGTATTATGTCCAAACAGAACAGTGGCCACCATACACTGCATGACAAGTCACACAGCAGAAGACAACGCTACGAGTACGACGCCACCTCCGTCACCAAAATGGTTCCTCCCAATATACTCCTGTTGCTGTTATTACACTATGTACACACACATTATATACAGTATATGTATCTACATTTGTGTTCACCATAGTGAACCACTAAGCTAGTATGGTGAGCAAAACGAGTGGCTGCCACACACTGACGCTACCTCGATTCCCTCCCAACCTCACCAAAATTCCACCTCCCACAATACTATGCACAGCACTAATTATCACCACAATCCTGCTATTATCGTCCTATCATGGCTAAATAATACCAGTTACATATATATTTTGACATTATTTGGCAATGCTGTGGTCACAAGCTGAACAGCAGTGCTGTGAGCTCATGCTGCATGCGCCAGCCTTGGTTGCTCACTCAGTACTGAGGCTCTTACACCCGGGAATGTTGCCCACGATTTTTTTTTAAATGACGTCTGTTTACAAGAGCCCTGAGGAGGCTGATGTGAACCCCATGTAGCTGCGGGAGTTTTGAATCATATGCTATACCTATAAGATCCCTGAGGTGTGTTACGCACCACCCAACGAGCGCCTACAAGCGCGTTGCGCAGTGCAGTGGTTAAGTATCTCGTCTTCCTCAGAGAGCAGAACTTCCATAATGTCTAAATTCATAGCTCAGGCATTAGCCTCAGACATTAGCCAGACAAAGCCTTTTGAGAGCATAGATAACCCCCTAATCCATGGGCTGTATTACAGATGTAGTGTTTGGTGGTAAAGCCATACATGTTATTTTGCCATCAGGCGATGTTAATTTAGGAATGGGGTGAGCTGGGGCATTATCAGTCAACAGCATTACCTTTACCTCAGCAGGATGAATTCTCCACTCATTGATCTGCTGCTTTTTTACTAATTTATAAAAGTGATTCTGGAACCAATCCTCAAAAATAATCTGTGTGAACCTGGCATTTTTTGTGTTGTAGTAGATGACAGGTAGTCTGTTCATGCAGTTTTTCAATGCTTTTGGGTTGGCAGATTTCCCAACAATTGCGTACTTTGTTCGGTGACTGCCATCTGCGTTAGAGCACAATAATGCTGAAATTTTTTCCTTCTTGACCTTGCAACCAGGAATACTCTAACTCAAGCCTGAAGGCCAAAGTGTTTCTTTGAAGGCAATTTCCAGTTAAAGCCTGTTTTATCTGCATTGTACACTTAAAACCAGCTTAGATTATTAGATATAATGTGCTGAGAAAGTTTATGCCTATATGCATTAGCACTTCCAACATCTGCACTTAATGTCTCGCCACAAATTTTCTTGTTAATGATGTCATACCTCTCTTTAAATTTACATGCCCATTCAGTGCTAGCCTTGAAATTGTCTATGTTTAACTTTACAGTAAGTCTTTCAGCTGCATTTCTAATAGAATCAACTGAAACAGCAATTCCTTTCGCACCATGCTCTGTAAACCATTTTAATAAAGACGAGTTCAAATCCGTATACTGTACTTAGCAGGCTTCAGTGTTTTCCTGTTGCGTATTGCATCAGTTTGAGCAAAGAATTTCTTAATATTATCCTTTTTTTTATATCACAAACTGTATCTTTACCGATGTTGAATTCTTGGGTGAGTCGAGTGACAGAGTATCCACGCTCTGCTTTCTCTATCAAGTCAACTTTCTGATAAATTGACAAATGTTTTCTCTTTTGTTTTATACCTTCAATACCATGAATGCTGCTCTGAGACATCTTGACAGATTAAATGAGTTCAAACAGTAAAAATTGTTCAAATTTATCACAAAATCCTTCGCGCGTGAGCCCGACGTTTTTACCCCAGGAAGAGGAGAAGCACATGGTGCCAGCCATCTCATCCAGGTCCAACGCGTTGACATGACCTATGCTTATTTTATAGGCATACTGAAAATTTAATATACATATTGACTGTTACAAGTTGTTTTATTTATAATATTATTGTTATAATTAGTGAAATATTGTTAGTTTTGAAGTTTTATGCATTTTATACAGTACAGTTCTGTATTAACCCATAAGCTGTGCATGGCATACATATACGACAGGACCTGATGGCAAAGTTCAATTTCTCAAATTTGCTCTAATGCTTTCCAATTTTTTGTGCATACTAGCAAATCCTGCAACTTTGTCTAAATGATCACAAACGTACCTTGAAAAATAAGAAAATAAAAAATAATTACTGTATAAAATTGAATATTGAATACTTCAGATTTTGAGATCAGCTCCAAAAATATATACTATCACCAATTGTTCATTTGGTGTTATTATGCTCTCAGAATAGTATATGATCTTCATTTTTATAGATTTAGAATATATGTTTTCAGTTTAGTTTACTGTAAAAAAATCGTCAATGTGGCATTTGAATTATGCGCCAAATTTAGAAAATAATTGATAACTACAAACGTTTAGGGTCTGTGAAAAAATCCATTCTAATAGGATTGTAGAACAGACAACTGTGCACATTATTTGTAAAAATGGTGAGAATCAGTCCGGGCGGTGGTGGATATGTGGGCTGCGGGCCGCTCCAAGCAACAGCTTGGTGGATCAAATGTTCACAAGTCAAGCCTGGCCTCAGGCCGGACTTGAGGGAGTAGAAGAACTCCCAGAACCCCATCAACCAGGTATCAGTCAGAAACTGAATTTTTTGAAGCTGACTCAAAGTTTTAGAGATAACTGAAGTTAAAGTTATCGACAATGAATAAGGTAGTTCTAATTCATTAATTTACTTAAATGTTTTAATAAACGTTGTTTGGCATTCGTACTCGAATATGTGAAAGTTGTAGGTCAATATGTGTTGGAATGATGTCAAGAAAAAATACCTCCCCTCCAAAAAAACTAAATACTGTATAGGGAAAAATATAATGATTTAGGGGATAAAAATGTATAGTGGCACCTCGATTATCGAGTTTAATCCTTTCTGGCACCAAGCTCGTTATGTGGAAAACTCGTCTTAAGAAACAAATTTCCCCATATAAAATAAAGGAAATAAATTTAATCCGTTCCACTCACAGAAATATCCATACTTGTATGACATTTTATAATGTAAATATAATACTGCACATGTATTTATGAATGTTTTGTTGTACTATTTTCATGTTTACCTTATGAAGAGTCGTTGCTGGCTTGAATGAGACGATGGGGAGGTGGGAAGGAGGAGAGGGGTTATTGTGTGGAAGGAGAATCCACCTCTGAATCAGGGGGGCTCTCTCGGAAATTTCTCCCCACTGGGACTGGTTTGTGGTTCACTATCACTGGCTCTTCTTTTCTATACTTTTCCAAAGAACGTATCTATTGACAATTGCTTTTGTCTTTGTTTTAGGATGTTCCTAAAACGAGTCAGCAAATTGTCATTAAACATGTTCACACACAAGGTTGTCACTGCTTTATCAGGGCAGCTTTTCCAAGAATGCGGTTACCTTTTCAAACATTCCCAACACTTCCCTGATCTAACTGGAAGAGGCAGTATCCTCCCTTACCTCCTCATCTCCTTACTAATGGTGCAAATTGTTGATGAGGACCTGCCATACTTCCTTGTGAGATCAGTCACACAGACACCACGCTCATGCTTTGCTATTATTTTCTTCTTCAAATCCACAGTAATTGTGTCTTTCTTCCTCTTGACAACACTATCTTTAGCAAGCAGCTTCTTTGGCGACATCTTGCGTTACAAATTGTAGTCACAAAACCACAAAATACCGAAAGAAAAGCGCAAATAAATGCAGAGGGATGCTTGTCGTGCGCGATACAACAACAACACTGGTGTCGGAGGCGTCCGAGAATTTGCAAGAACCCGCGAGACGCTAGGAAGCACCATGTGGTTTTGCTCGTTAATAGAGATGAAGTTCGTCAATAGAGACAAATTTGCTGTGAGTGGCTCACTCGTTACTCGAAATGATCGTAGATACAGCCGCTCGTTAATCGAGGTGCTACTGTACTTTATAAAAGTGATAAAGCCCTGATCATCAAAACCGCCCAAAGAGACAAAGAAAATAGAATTTGAAATCTGTGAAAAACTCAGTCAAAAAAATTCAAAGTCCCAAGTTCTGCCAGTTGTGACTGATTTATTGGGTGACCAATTTCATTCTATCTTGACATAGTTAGGGATGGGTATGCACTCTCCAGGATGTAGAGGTTACATCAAAATGAGATAATAAACAAAGGAGACAAAAAAATATATATTTTTTGGATATTGGTGACAGTAACAGATATTAACATTAGGCAATACATTTTTATGATATATAACAAAATAGACCATGATAACATACTCATTATTATTGGTATTATGATGTATTACTCAGCAATGCTATACAGGCACCAGCTGCATATCCACTTTGTGGACACTTCTTGCTGCTATTCTTCTTCTTTGTACATTGGACAAGTGCTTGCATCTCTTTATCACTGCATTATCCCTCAGTTCCAGTTAAATGGAGCGTTTCTCCTTATCAACAAAATGTTCTCCTTTTTAAAAAAATTTGTCTAAAATACATTTTTGAAAATATTGGGATGAAACTTACATGACGCTTATGCCAATAAGTTGGAGATTTGTCTAACATTTAATATTAATTTTCACCTAATTCAAATATTTTTTGTCCAGCCCCAGCTTTTACAGCCCCCATTTACTGCCCAGGCTGTAGCAGCTTATTGGTTAATGCACGTGGTTTGTATTACGTAGGCTGTTAGAGAGAGGGGAGGGGTGGCAACCGAGAACCCGCCCATACCCCCTTCCCCATTCCTGCCCACCCCTCCTTACTCCTGCCCACCCTCCTTACTCCTGCCCACCCTCCTTACTCCTGCCCACCCTCCATACTCCTGCCCACCCTCCTTACTCCTGCCCACCCTCCTTACTCCTGCCCACCCTCCTTACTCCTGCCCACCCTCCATACTCCTGCCCACCCTCCATACTCCTGCCCACCCTCCTTACTCCTGCCCACCCTCCTTACTCCTGCCCACCCTCCTTACTCCTGCCCACCCTCCTTACTCCAGCCCACCCTCCTTACTCCAGCCCACCCTCCTTACTCCTGCCCACCCTCCTTACTCCTGCCCACCCTCCTTACTCCTGCCCACCCTCCTTACTCCTGCCCACCCTCCTTACTCCTGCCCACCCTCCTTACTCCTGCCCACCCTCCTTACTCCAGCCCACCCTCCATACTCCTGATCATCCTCCTTACTTCTGCCCACCCTCCTTACTTCTGCCCACCCTCCTTAGTCCTGCCCACCCTCCTTAGTCCAGCCCACCCTCCTTAGTCCTGCCCACCCTCCTTACTCCAGCCCACCCTCCTTACTCCTGCCCACCCTCCTTACTCCTGCCCACCCTCCTTACTCCGGCCCACCCTCCTTACTCCGGCCCACCCTCCTTACTCCTGCCTACCCTCCTTACTTTTGCTCAAAGCACAATACCTTAAAAAAATTATTAAATTTTTCAAAAAATTTACTATGTTTTGGTGGGAAAAATTTAGTCATAGAAACCTTAAATTTGTTTTATTTTGCCTTAATAGGTAATACTGCTTCCATCTCTGGTCAGCTTCCCAGGACGATAGCAAACACAACTTCTACCCATTAATGATGGTAAGGACAATTTTATTCTTACTGTACTGCCAGTGTGTGTGTATCATGATATTGTCATTAACTAGTGATGGTAAGTATATTTATTATGTTGTCATTAACTAGTGATGCTGAGTGTATTAACCCTTTAAGTGCGCAACACATCATATGATGGGTTAAGTGACTTGCAGTAACTTGCGCTTTACATCATATGATGCATTGGAGTACAACGCAAGATTTGAAAGGCCCGCGGGGTAGTGGGGGCTCCCATACGCTGCTTAGGGGCTATAGTAAACAGACGCCATTTTGTAAAAAAAACTCCAGCTGATGCTACCATCGCGTGGGAGGCATCAGTTACCCAGCAGCCACCATGTCAAGCGCACGGCCGAACGCTTCCCGGGCACGCACCACGCAATCACTCGCCCAAGAGCAAATAACCAGTGAATTATTTTCTGATGGTGAGGAAAGTGATTTTGATGACTGACATTGATAAAGACTACACACAATTGACCGATGATAGTAGCACGGACAGTGAAAATGAGATACAGCCTCCTCCCATGGCGAGGCCTATACGCTCACCCATACCACCTCACCCAGTGTCTACTTCCAACCCAGCAAACATTTTCATGTTTTTAAAACATCCTAAAAACGACATTTCATTGTTTTCAGCACGTTTATAATTACGTTTAGAAAAGGTTTTTTCAGAACTTTTATATACAACCTTAGAACGTAAATAATTAACATTTCTAAAAACTTTTTTATAATCTTTTAATTACCTACATTAAATCGTTTAGGGTAAATTAGGGTATAATAATTTTTTAATTCATATCTGAAATAGAAAGGGAGAGAAAGAAAGAAGACATATCTGAGAAAGAAATGGACATCCTATATATGTATGTGCAAATTACAAATAAATAGGGTACAAAAAGAGAATTAAAATATTATATTTATTTAATTAAGAATGAGTAATACAACAAAATATATGTAATAGCTCGAAATATATAGACTATATCTATAACAGAATATAAAAGTAAAAATTTAAAAATCTATAAAAATCTATATATGCAATATGTGAACACAATAGATTTTGTGATCAAGCAGCCTGTGATTCATGTCATGCTGAGATCAGTCTGATGTTACAAGCAGTTATTGTTACTTAAAACTAAAACAAGTAAAATTTTCCGAGTATACATATAACACTATAGTTTTTCTATGACTAATAATAAAAATCTATTAATCAAAAGTTTAGGACTAATTAACTAAAAATAAAAATCTACAAGTGAATGTAAACAGTCAAGTATAATATTCATGTAGAAAGAGAAAGAAAAAGAGAGAGAAGGAAATAAAGAGAAAGAAAGAAAGGGAGAAAGAGAGAGAGAAAGAAAAGAAAAAAGTCATGTATAATATTCATATTAGCACCATGCAATATAACTTAGATTAAGTAAAAATCTCAGACATTTTTAAATCAAATGAAATATGAGAGCCAGAGAGAGAGAGCGAGAGCCAGAGAGAGAGCGTGAGCCAGAGCCAGAGAGTGAGTCAGAGCCAGAGAGAGAGAGAGAGCCAGAGCCAGAGAGAGAGAGAGAGAGCCAGAGAGAAAGAGAGAGCCAGAGAGAGAGAGAGAGAGAGAGCCAGAGCCAGAGAGAGAGAGAGCCAGAGCCAGAGAGAGAGCCAGAGAGAGAGAGCGTGAGCCAGAGCCAGAGAGAGAGTGAGTCAGAGCTAGAGAGAGAGTCAGAGCCAGAGAGAGAGAGCCAGAGCCAGAGAGAGCCA
The DNA here is from genome assembly GCF_040958095.1 of Procambarus clarkii. Lineage (NCBI taxonomy): Eukaryota > Metazoa > Arthropoda > Malacostraca > Decapoda > Cambaridae > Procambarus > Procambarus clarkii. The sequence continues at coordinate 40,761,595 of NC_091186.1, read as the reverse complement.
GAGAGAGAGAGAGAGCCAGAGAGAGAGCCAGAGAGAGAGAGAGCCAGAGAGCGAGAGCCAGAGAGAGCGAGAGCCAGAGAGAGCGAGAGAGCCAGAGAAAGAGAGAAAGAGAGGGGGAGAGAGAGGGCCAGAGCCAGAGAGAGAGAGAGAGAGCCAGAGAGAAAGAGAGAGCCAGAGAGAAAGAGAGAGCCAGAGAGAGAGAGCCAGAGAGAGAGAGAGAGCCAGAGAGAGAGAGAGCCAGAGAGAGAGAGAGAGCCAGAGAGAGAGAGAGAGCCAGAGCCAGA
>NC_091186.1:40638811-40756311 GCF_040958095.1 Procambarus clarkii | reverse complement strand
TAATATATTTTCTCTATTTTTTTTCTTATGAAATGATAAAGCTATCCATTTCATTATGTATGAGGTCAATTCTTTTTTTATTGGAGTTAAAATTAATAGAGATATATGACCGAACCTAACCTATCTTTATAGGTTAGGTTAGGTAGCTGAAAATGTTAGGTTAGGTAGTCGAAAAAACATTAATTCAAGAAAACTTGGCTTATTAGGCAAATCGGGCCTTGCATAGTAGGCTGAGATGTGCGTTCTGGCTACTAGGTACGACACATTATATATATATTTATATATATATATATATATATATATATATATATATATATATATATATATATATATATATATATATATATATACATATATATATATATATATATATATCGGACAATTAGTAAAAAAAAAAAAAAAAAATTAAATTATTTTACCTTGTACCTAGATCCACCAGGCCTGTTTGGTGCCTGTTTCAGTACTTCAGACATCTGGAAGGTCACATCCTCCTCCTCAACTTGTGGATGTGCGTTGATAGATGATTCTGTAAAATTAAGTTATTTATATAATAATAAATTCAGTATAACAATAATATTCTGTAAAATTAAAAGTAATTTATACATCAATCAGATAAAACTCTCCAGAGATGGTGATACACAACATATAAAGGACAAGTTTCAGAACAAAATATGCATTTAGGAATAAGGTTTTGTACATGTAGGTAGCACATGAGAAAATAAGTGGAAGGTGATCAAGTTTATATTAACATGTTAATGACTTTGTTAAGGCTTTGCAAGAATGAAAAAATATTAATAATATAATATCACCTACCAATTAATTGTACATCATTTATAAGTCAATTATTTGCATTATTATTATTCAATACTAATGATATAAAAATGCATTTTGTAATCTACTATTTATGCAAGTATTAAGCACAGGATCATGAAATAAACTGCAAAATACTGTAATGGATAAACCAATTAATTTTACATTTTCCTATAGCTAAGTCAGTCAGTTCTATTAGCAGCAGAGAACAATTATGCCCAACCTCTATTAAATGAAACAATCTTAAGAGCAAGTGATAGAAATATAATCATTTATGCTTGGGATTATGGAATGGTTCCAAATATGAAAAATATCAAGTTTTTTGGTTAAAATTTTTTAACTTAAAATTTACATTTTTAAGTGAATTTTAAACTTTATATATATATATATATATATATATATATATATATATATATATATATATATATATATATATATATATATATATATATATTAGTTGATTTTATACCCGCATTAGGTCAGGTGATAATACAATGAAGGTGAAAACATGGGGGGATACATAAGGGATAAACATAGGGGCTGCAGAAGGCTTATTGGCCCATACGAGGCATCTCCTATCTAAACACAAAGATTAATCCAGTGTAATTGGCCTGTTATGTTGTAACATAACATATATATATATATATATATATATATATATATATATATATATATATATATATATATATATATATATATATATATATATATATAACATATATATATATATATATATATATATATATATATATATATATATATATATATAACATATATATATATATATATATATATATATATATATATATATATATATATATATATATATATATATGTCGTACCTAATAGCCAGAACGCACTTCTCAGCCTACTATTCAAGGCCCGATTTGCCTAATAAGCCAAGTTTTCATGAATTAATGTTTTTTCGTCTACCTAACCTACCTAACCTAACCTAACCTAGCTTTTTTTGGCTACCTAACCTAACCTTACCTATAAATATAGGTTAGGTTAGGTTAGGTAGGGTTGGTTAGGTTCGGTCATATATCTACGTTAATTTTAACTCCAATAAAAAAAAATTGACCTCATACATAGAGAAAAGGGTTGCTTTATCATTTCATAAGAAAAAAATTATAGTAAATATATTAATTCAGGAAAACTTGGCTTATTAGGCAAATCGGGCCTTGAATAGTAGGCTGAGAAGTGAGTTCTGGCTACTAGGTACGACATATATATATATATATATATATATATATATATATATATGTATGCCATATACATATATATGCTATGTTGTATGCTACAACTTGGCTGATAATAAAGCCATTCACAACTGCAGGCCTAATAAAAAAAGGAGGTGGCATAGCAATATCTTACAAAGATACCTTCATCTGCAATAGTCTCATTAGTAATAGAGACGACTATTGTGAATATACCTTTGCCAAGTTCTCCAGTAAATCCCTTAAATCCTCCTTGACTATAAGTGCCATCTATAGATTTCCCAATACCGACATAGCTTCATTCTCAGATAACGTAAGGAATCTTATCATAAATAACAATCTCAACAAAAATCAAACCAACTTAGTGGTTTGTAATGGTGAACAAAACATGCAGATACTTATATATAACCTGTGAATAGAGTGTAATAACACCAAAACTATTTGTTTATTGTTTTATGACCATAATAATTGAATCACTAATATGATTCACTAATATATAATCCTAATAATAATCACTAATATATAATCCATTGAGCATGCTGCATCTCTTTCAGTCTCTTTGCAATTTGAACAAGAGGGTTTTTAATTGATCGAACCATATTCTTAAAGTAAAGTAAATGAGATGTATTCCATATTTTGCAAAATATACGATGAAGGCACACAAACATTCATACCAAAACTGAAGGGCAGGATTTATGAGGAGACATTAGAGGCATTAAATATTCCAAACTAGAAGACAGAAGGAAAAGAGGAGATATGATCACTACGTACAAAACAGTAACAGGAATTGATAAACTTGATAGGGAAGATTTCCCGAGACCTGGAATTTCAAGAACAAGAGGTTATAGATTTAAACGAACTAAACAAAGATGCCGAAGAAATGTAAGACAATTCACTTTTGCAAACAGAATGGTAAACGGTTGGAACATGTTAGGTGAGAAGGTGGTGGAGGCCAAATCCGTCAAAAGTTTCAAAGCATTATATGACAAAGAGTGCTGGGAAAATGGGACACCACGAGTGTAGCTCTCCATCCATCTGATTGATAACCCAAATGAATTTTTCATGGATATGATACCAACATCAAATCATAAATCAGATGTGATCCTATCCCCACTGGATTTTGAAGAAGCCATAGACAGTATGCCTATGCACTCTGCACCAGGCCCTGACTCTTGGAACTCTATATTCATCAAGAACTGTAAAAAACGTTATCGCAGGCCCTTCACATTCTTTGGAGACAAAGCCAAGATACTGGCATTGTCCCTGACATACTAAAAACAGCAGAGATAGCACCGCCCCATAAAGGAGGAAATAAGGCAGAGGCAAAAAACTACAGACCGATAGCACTAACATCGCACATCATAAAAATCTTTGAGAGAATGCTAAGAAGTAAGATCACAAAATACATGGAATCACAGCATCTCCATAACCCCAGACAACATGGTTTCAGAACAGGGCGCTCTTGCCTATCACAGTTGCTGGACCACTCTGACATGGCACTAGATGCCATGGAAGACAAACAAAACGCTTTGACAAAAAAAAGCCTTTGACAAATGTGACCATTGTGTTATTGCACATAAAATGCGTTCAAAAGGAATTACCGGAAAAATAGGCAGATGGATATACAACTTCCTGACTAATAGAACCCAATGTGTAGTAGTCAACAAAATAAAATCTGGACCATCAACCGTAAAGAGCTCAGTCCCCAAGCGTACTGTGCTTGCTCCAATACTTTTTCTCATCCTCATATCGGACATAGACAAGGACACAACCTATAGTACTTGATCATCCTTTGCAGATGACACTAGAATCTTCACGAGAGTAGGCAACATAGAGGACACGGCAAACCTCCAATCAGATGTAAATCAGGTCTTTCTATGGGCTACAGAAAATAACATGGTGATTAACGAACATAAGTTTCAGCTCATGCGCTACGGAAAAAATAAAAAATATAAAAACGGAAACCACTTACAAAACTCAGTCAAATCATAACATTGAACGGAAAAGCAACGTAAAGGATTTGGGTGTACTGATGTCAGAAGGCCTTACATTTAAAGAACAATAAAGTAGCCGTCACAACTGCAAGAAAAATGACAGGATAGATAACAAGAACTTTTCACACTAGAGATGCTATACCGATGATGATAGTTTTCAAGACGCTAGTGCTCTCTAGAGTGGAATACTGCTGCATAATGAAAGCCCCTTTCAAAGCTGGAGAAATTACTGACCTATACTTATGCATTTATCTTCGGTTTAACACAACAGGCACCAGACACACGCTAGGCATCATACACACTAGGATAAAACAAACATTAGGCCAGAAGTCAGAAAAGAATTCAAAGAATTTTACTGGAAAGGCTTGCTGTTAGGAAAGGAAGTAATTGAGATGAATTAATGCACAGTATGTCAATTTTGTGAAATATATGATAAAGGAACAAAAACATTTATACCAAAACAAAGATGCAGAACTAGGAAACAGGATTTGTTCAACTGAAATTTCAAGACGGACAGAGACCAAAAGACACAAAAATGGAATCAATATACGAAGAGGCCAAACCCCCAAACATACCAGTAATACAAAGAGAAACAACTACACGGCAGTGAGGAGAGAGGCAGAAAGAAATTTTGAAAAAAAGGAACAAACAAATGTAAAGTAGAACAAATCATATTCTATAAATACAGCAACAACCAATTGCAGGTAAAGGATAATATTCAGAGCTTTTAAATGCATGGATGGCGAAATACTCAAGAAATTGTTCACGACTTTTGTTACACCAAAGTTGGAATATGCAGCGGTTGTATGGTGCCCATATCTTAAGAAGCACATAAACAAACTGGAAAAGGTGCAAAGACATGCTACTAAGTGGCTCCCAGAACTGAAGGACAAGAACTATGAGGAGAGGTTAGAGGCATTAAATATACCAAATATACTACACAAATATATATACTACACATGCACAATAAACTACCCTACACAGGCTGAGTATGGTGTGTACAATAAATTATTAGCTAAAAGATAAGACTGAGTTTGTATAAATGGGGGTTAAGTCAGAGTGGGAAAATGTAAGTGGAGTGCCTAAAAACCCTGTCCTGGGACCTCTGTAATTCATAATATATACAAATAATTTAGACTCAGGTTTGATCAGCAATATTTGAAAATTTCCAGACGATACAAAAGGGATTTTTTTCTGGATTCAGGATTATTTTTTTATGGCTGAAAACAGGTTTTCAGCAATAAAAGAAATACAGTATTGCTGGAACAACCGTCGACATCTTCAAGAGAAAACCTGAACATCTTCAAGAAGTGAAGATGACCTTGAGAAGAAGTATAGGTTGGGAGAAGTATAGGTTAGGAATTGTCTCCAAAGAATTCTCAAAGAATTACTCGTTATTGCTATCCAAGATAATTAGACGAGCCAAAGCTAAATACTACGAAGATAAATTTACCCAAATAAAGAGTACCTTACCTAAAAATATGTATGTACCTTACGTAAATAAACATTTGATTTTGAAGTGCCGGACAAACAAGGCTGTGGTGGATATGTGGGCCTGAGGGGCCTGTCCAAGCAACAGCCTGTTGGACCAAGCTCTCACATGTCAAGCCTGGCCTTGGAAGGGCTTGGTGAGTAGAACAACTACCAGAACCCTATAATGCATGTATCAAGGTGTCCAGGCAGTGAGCACCACATAATGCAGTGCAGTCCTGTAAGAATAAGCACAGTAAGTATGGGCATGGAGGGGGTGCAGCAGTGGCTTGTGAAGGGCTGGAGAGTAAATGGACATGCCCAGGGGTAAAAAGCATTAGGGTAACAGAACATAGCCCATAAAAATAGTAATGACAATGAATGAATAATTATATGAATGCAATAATACTTCATATCTCAATAGGAATACTAAGCAGGATGCAAGACAAGGTACTGGTGGTGATAGTGGTTGGTACAAGTCCTCACATCCCCACAGACACCAGTAACAGCCCTCACCTCCCAACACAGTACCCTTGTAGCGAGTTAATCTTATACTCGCTTCATTATCTTATAGCATAACTAATTAACACTAATTACAGAAGCTACACAGGTGATACTTTGGTGTGAGTTGAGCGCACTGAGCGTCGGTATCGCTACACCCTTGTTCCTTAACAACCCTTTGGACCTTTATTACAGAAAAATAGAATCAATTAATTTAATAAAATATAAAATATAAGTGCTTACTTACGATAATACTATCGGTGGAACACAAAATCTTCTTCTTCTTGATAGTAGGTGCAGTTTGCATGAAGGGTTAGTCCTCGCCATGACTGAACTGACGACAAAATGGCCGATGTGTTGATATGGCGTCAGGTGACGCTGTGACGTCACAGGTGAGGGACGCTTTGCGCATTACTCCCTCGTACTTAAAAAGTACTACAGGTACTTTTTGGTTTTATTTTTGAATATGGCAGAAGTTGGACAGCTTTTCAAATCATTATAAGGGAGTGAGTTCCATAGACTAGGTCCCTTTATTTACATAGAGTGTTTACATAGATTAAGTTTGACTCTGGGGATATCAAAGAGATATTTATGTCTGGTGGGGACGTGGCCATGTGTTCTATTACATCTGTCCAGGAAGAGTTTCAGAACAGGGTTTGCAGTTAGAAAAAGGGCTTTATAAACGTAATTTACACAGGAGAATGTATGGAGTGAATTTGTTTAGCATGTTTAAGGATTTGAACAAGGGAGCTGTGTGTTGTCTGAAGGTAGAGTTATTTATTGTCCTGATAGCAGATTTTTACTGGATGATGATGGGCTTGAGGTAGTTTGCAGAGGTTGAACCCCAAGCACAAACGCCATAAGAATGATAGGGATAGATAAGTGCATAATAGAGTGAGAGGAGAGCAGAGTAGGGTACATAATATCTGATCTTAAACAGTATACCAACTGTTTTAGAAACCTTTTTAGTTATGTGTTGTATATGGGTGCGGAAGTTGAGTCTCTTGTCTAAGTATAGGCTAAGAAACTTTCCATCATTTTTATTGCTAATGTTTACATTATCTATCTGAAGCTGAATTGCATTTGTTGATTTGTTTCCAAATAAGATATAGTAGGTCTTTTCTATGTTTTGTGTGAGGTTTGTTGGTTGACATCCACAAGTAGACTTTTTTTAATTAATTGTTTACAACATTATTTAACAGGAGTGGGTTGGGGTCAGAGTAGATGAGTAGTATCATCAGCCAACAATATAGGTTTAAGTATGTTAGAGACATTAGGGAGATCATTGATGTATATAAGAAACAGGAGGGTCCTAGGATGCTGCTCTGTGGCACCTTTACGGTAATTAAGTGGTAGAGTGGGAGAGGTTATATCATTGATGGCTTCATATTGGTGTCTGTTACTAAGATAGGATCGGATATAGTTTAGGGCAAGGCCACGGATTCCATAATGGTGGAATTTAAGTAAGAGGTAGTTATGGTTAACAGTATCAAAGGCCTTTCTCAGGCCGATGAAGAGTTCAATTGGAAACTCACTTTTGTCAAGGGCTGAGAAGATTAAGTCAAGCAGACTAACAATAGCATCATTGGTACTCTTTTGGGAGCGGAAGCCAAACTGACAGGGACTTAGTATATTGAATTTTACAAGATTGGAGTAGAGCTGTTTGTAAAAAAAAAAAAATAATTTTGATAATATAGGTAGATTCGATATGGGTCTGTAATTATTTATGTCTGCCGTGTTACCTCCTTTATGAACTGGCGTTACTCTTGCTTTTTTAAGGATATCAGGGAAGGTATGACACACCAGGGATTTGTTGAACAGCAGTGCTATGGATGGTGCAAGGGCATGGGAGGCACGCCTGTGTACCATCGATGGTATTTCACTAATGTTCCCAGCTTTGGTTTTTAGCGAGTGAATGATGGACACAACATCTGTAGGGCTGACCGGAGAGAGGAGAAGAGAGTTTGGATAGCTGCGTGAAAGATATGTGGTAACATATGTCTGAGTCTCTGGGATTTTTCGGGCAAGGTGAGCACCAAACGATGAAAAGAAGCTATTAAATTCAGTTGCTGTTTCAAGATCTGTTGCAGGTGTATAACCATCCTTGGAGATTTTTATCTTATTATGTGAATGTTGTTTAGCTCCTAGGATGGTAGAGATGGCTCTCCATGTGCTTTTTATGTTGCCTTTTGCTTCTTTGAATCTATTCTCGTAATAGGAACGCTTTGCTCTTATTATACTGGTAAGCACTGATGAATACCTCTTAACTACTTCTTTTCCAACTAGGCCAATCCTAAGTTTTTTTTTCATATTCATGTTTCTTGTCGATTGCTTTAAGTATGCCATTAGTGAGCCAGGGATTATTTAACCTTTTTGCCAGTTACTTGCTTGGTGAGGAGAGGACAATAAGTGTTGTAAAGGCTTTAAATTTTGGAAAGAGGCTAGTTAACGAATTATTATCCTGTGTATTGATAAATTTAGATTCCCAGTTTACATTGTGGAGGGCATTTGTGAGATTGCCTATTGCCGCTTCACATTGTAACCTAAAGGTAATTTTCTTGTTACCTGGTGGTGTTATGGCCATGTTCGCTACAAGGAAGGTAGGATAGTGGTCAGTTGTTCTGTCAGTGATTATACTTGATGTAAGAGGAGCTGTTATGTTGGTCCATCAGTGATCCAGGGTAGTCGCAGATGTTTGAGTGACTCGGGTGGGCCTGGTGATTGCGGGGATGAGCATACAGGAATTCATGCTGTTGAGGAAACAGTCTACTTGAGGGTTATTTTGTAGCCCTAGGTCAATATTGAAATCACCTCTGAGAACTATGTGATTTTTGTTGAGATTATTGTTTATGATAAGGTTCCTCAAGTTGTTATTGTATTTGTGTCTAGCTTCAGACACAAGCATGTTACAGTTATGTCTTAAAGAGTTGAGAGCAATTAAGGATGATAAAGAGTCACTTACAACTAATGTATCAAGTTTGGATACTTGTACACATTTTAGTGCAAGGAGCAAGGCAAATAGTTCAGTCTGAAGGGTAGAGGCCCAGTTGTTTATACGGACTCCCCACTCAAAATATAAGTCATATCCTATTGCCAGGACAACTGCACTTCCAGCTGCACCCGTTGGGCGCTGTAGGAAACCTTCAGTGTATATGATTTGAGAGAGAGAATGCTCTGTGGACAGAGCATCAATATGGCTTAAGACGTTGAGCTTTGCCTCAAGACAAAGCTGGGACTGATCTCTAATTTGCTCCTTTGATGGAAAGGGAGGGATTAAAATTGAAAAGGGTGTAATTTCCTACAGTGCAGGAAAGTGCTATTGTTGTCTCTCTTGGTACAAATTATAAATCTGATACTTTCTGAGTTCAGTTCCAATTTTATTTATCTATTTGAAACAATGTTTACATTCAATAAAGAAATTCTGGAGGGCTTCTGTGCAAGGGTTAGGATGAGCTAGCCTAAGCATTTTTATACCAATTTGACAGTTATTTTCAGTAACACGATAAACAACGCTCGGAATATTAAGTTCCTTTCTCATATTAAGTATCTTTGTGGTACGAAGGCACCCAAGGATTATCCTCAAGGCTTCGTTCTGCAATTTTTCAAGCCCTCCAAGCTTTCTTTCAGGATGCCTTAAAGTTAGTTTAGTTCATTTATTATGCACCCCATACCCATCTTGTGGGCGGTAGTGGAAAGGGTTGCAGAGGCACATAATGGGCTCAGGGACTGAACCCAACAATTCATTTAGCTAAGCAAGTTACAATCTTGATGAGCTAGTTACAAAATTCAGTATAAGTCGTCACATCAACAATAGGTTCGAGATCGATCACAAGTACAGTTTCTAAATTAAGCAACTGACATATGTGGAGAGCTAGTGTCACAATTGATATGTTTGTCCTGCACACCGCCCCTCATCCAGTGGGCAGCGGTGGATAGGTTACAATCACTTAGTTACTACTTACAGTTAGCAAACTGGGGATATTTGGCTAAAATTTCTGGTACCAGATCATTTTGAATGAAATATTGACACATCGTTGGTACATTGGTTATAGAATTGTCTCTGAATTCACTATCACATAGTGACGGAGGGGTGTGCAAATAATTTTGTTGACAGTTAACATTTGGTCAGGTCTACATCGGCAGATAATGAGAATTCCCAGAAATACTTGTAACCGAGTCTAAGCCGAGCAGTAGTAACATCTAGAAGTCTGCTGATTTTATTGGATGAACCATAGATGTGTGGCTCCTTTTGCATAATAGTATTGAACGAAAGTTAATCTCCCCAAACACTTTCGCGTTTTGGGCAAGTTACCCCTCCACTCTCTCCATTTTTGTTTGGACATTCCCTGGCAGCGCGCGGAAATACTGAAAAGTGTATACTCTTTTCAACTTTGTCACCTTAATTCTCGTCCTATGTCTTTCATTTTGGTATCAATGCGTTCGCAATAGAATTCCCAACAGAACTATGTGCATATAATGTCAAAGACAGCAGCGCGCTCCACCCGCCGACAAGATGAATGTAGGCCAAGGGTACCAGAAAAAGAAAGCTGAGCCACCCTCAGGCAACTCTCATTACATTAGAGAGCGTGATAATACTGAAAAGTGTATACCCTTTTCAACTTTGTTACCTCAATTCTCATCCTAGTTTTTTCAATTTGGCATCAATGTGTTCGCAATAGAATTCTCTACAGGACTAAAGGCATATAAACTCCAAAAGCCCGGCTTACCATCCGCAACAAACAGAGTAAGCGAGAGTGTGTTACCAGGGAGCGCACAAGAGCGATAAAATGTATACACTCTTTTCATTTTGGTCACCCCAATTGTCATCCTAGGTCTTTCATTTTGGTATCAATGTGTTAGCAATAGAATTATCTACAGGTTTAAATGCATATAAACTCCAAAAGCAAGGTGTACCATCCGCACAAAACAGAGAAAGTGAGAGAAAGTAACCCGGGAGCACTCTAGTGCAATGTAATGTGAACACTCTTTTCACTTTGGTTACCTCAATTCTCGTCATATGTCTTTCATTTTGGTATCAATGTGTTCGCAATTGTATCTGCTGGCATTTTACCCTTTGCTTGGATCTGAAGGGTTTTAGGCTCACCACGATGCAATCTGATAGTACCACAGGTGTATATACCTATCTTCAAGCAGCAATTCACTCATTCAAACCGACTTATAATAGTTATCCATATATAAATGGTAATCTTTGTTCTACCTGTTAACCTGTCATATGAAGAAAGATTGTCAAAGCTTATATTACATTCTCTAGAAAAGCAAAGAATTAGGAGTGACATATGGTAGAGGTGCACAATGGGATGAATGGACATAACAAAGGGGACATTAATGGGGTATTAAAAGTAGCAACACAAGACAGAACTCGAAACAAAGTGTAAAAATTGGAAAAATTTAGATTTAGGAAAGAACTGCATGAGTAAATACACTGGGTTTGTACCTTAAGGTTCATGTATGCAATATTACAGAGTTCCAGTTAACTCCCATGCATGCAATTAATTTATGTTATGTTTATGTTTTTTATGTTAAAATGTTTTTGTTGATTTGTTTGTATATTTTCATAAGTAAAGCATGCTTACCGTCTTATTCCAAGTTTTATGATAACTTTACAAGGTTTAAAACATAAAGTTCAATATATATTCTGGTTTTCACACAGGAATTATACGTTAATATAACATCATAATAACGTAATGATGTCGTGTAAATAACGTTATACTGACGTCATATAAATGTTATATTTATGTTATAAGAACGTAAATTGGATAGCTTTACAGAAAGTAAACAAAAAAAACTAAATGTTGACTGAAAATTATTTATTCTTAAATATAAAGCATGAAAACATTATAATACCATAGCATTCACTATTATTTTTAAATTTTTACATAAATCTTAAAAAACTGTGTCTCAAGAATATATGTTTTTAGTTATATCCTTTGGTTTTAAGAACATCAGATATACGTATTTATGTCAAAAGTTACAGTATTACCTTTGTGGAACCATTTAAAAACGTCCACAAACGTTCTGTGTTTGCTGGGAAGGTGTTACTGGGCGAGAATTTGTCGCGTCAGCAGTGTCTCGCCCAGCCAAGCGCCACCGCATGGAACAACATGAGGCACCAAGAGTAGTGTAGTGATGGTGATGTTCTCGGGTAGTGTACTCACCTAGTTGTGCTTGCGGGGGTTGAGCTCTGGCTCTTTGGTCCCGCCTCTCAACTGTCAATCAACAGGTGTACAGGTTCTTGAGCCTATTGGGCTCTATCATATCTACACTTGAAACTGTGTATGGAGTCAGCCTCCACCACATCACTTCCTAATGCATTCCATTTGTCAACCACTCCGACACTAAAAATGTTCTTTCTAATATATCTGTGGCTCATTTGGGCACTCAGTGTCCACCTGTGTCCCCTAGTGCGTGTGCCCCTTGTGTTAAACAGCCTGTCTTTATCAACCCTGTCGATTCCCTTGAGAATCTTGAATGTGGTGACCATGTCCCCCCTAACTCTTCTGTCTTCCAACGAAGTGAGGTTTAATTCCCGTAGTCTCTCCTTGTAGCTCATACCTCTCAGCTCGGGTACTAGTCTGGTGGCAAACCTTTGAACCTTTTCCATTTTAGTCTTATGCTTGACTAGATATGGACTCCATGCTGGAGCCGCATACTCCAGGATTGGTCTGACATAAGTGGTATATAATGTTCTGAAAGATTCCTTACACAAGTTTCTAAAGGCCGTTCTTATGTTAGCCAACCTGGCATATGCTGCTGATGTTATCCTCTTGATATGAGCTTCAGGGGACAGGTCTGGTGTGATATCAACCCCCAGGTCTTTCTCTCTGACTCTTGAAGTATTTCATCTCCCAAATGGTACCTTGTATCTGGTCTCCTGCTTCCTACCCCTATCTTCATTACATTACATTTGCTTGGGTTAAACTCTAACAGCCATTTGTTTGACCATTCCTGCAGCTTGTCCAGGTCTTCTTGAAGCCTCAAGCTGTCCCTCCTCTGTCTTAATCCTTCTCATAATTTTGGCGTCGTCAGCAAACATTGAGAGGAGTGAGTCTATACCCACTGGGAGATCATTTACGTATATCAGAAACAGGATAGGTCCAAGTACAGAGCCCTGTGGGACTCCACTGGTGACTTCATGCCAGTCTGAGGTCTCACCCCTCACTGTAACTCTCTGCTTCCTATTGTTTAGGTACTCCCTTATCCACTGGAGCGCCCTACCAGTTACTCCTGCCTGTTTCTCCAGCTTATGCATCAACCTTTTATGGGGTACTGTGTAGTGTGGTGATGTTCACGTGCTTCCACCTTATGTGCACGTAGCGGCCGTACTGTGCGTAGACGGACTTCAGCTCCTGGTCCACTGTGTACATCACTTCCTCGTCGTCGTGCCCCTGTTGCGTCTCACAGGACACCAGGTGTACTAGTGTGGAGTGATGGTGCTGGTTTTATTCCTCGAATTCCTGCCTTTGACAATAAAGATGGGATTACCGCGCTTTTCCCTGATAATGGAGAGGATATTAGTGAATTTTACACTCATATCCTATCTTATTTTACAGCATTCTATGATGAGCCGCTCATGGAATATATTGTACACCAAACGAACCTTCATGCGGCTCATCTCATTAGAAGAGAGATAACAGAATTTTCACGATTGCAACATTGGAAAACCACCAATGTAGGTGAAATGTATGTGTTTTTAGCAATATGTATGTTGATGAAGCAATGTGTCAAACACGCTATCACAGATTACTGGAGCAAAGATCTGACTATTTCAACGCCTTAGGGAAATATATATCTCGAGATAGGTTTCAGATACTCCTCAGGTGTCTGCATTTTGCAAGTAATGAGGACCGGACAGAGGATGATAGACTTTGGCGAGTGATGCACTATATGAATGAAGTGATTGATGAGTTCAGAGATTTTTACGTACCAGCACAGAAGCTGGTGATTGACGAATCCTTTGTGCTTTTCAAAGGATATGTTTCATTCAAGCAGTATATTCCCTCCAAACGAAACAGATTTGGATTGAAATTCTTTGTACTGTGTGACTGTGAAACAGGATACGTGTTACACATGATTCTGTATTCAGCTAGCGATGTAGACATTCCCGGTAACGACGAACATGGTTTCTCGGGTAGTGTGAAGTCACTGATGGCACCATGGATGAACAAGGGCCACATCTTATACACAGATAATTACTATACACGTCCATTGCTAACTAAGTTTTTGGTTGAAAATAGAACTGGATTGGTTGGCACAGTAAAGGCACGAAGGAGGGAAATGCCAGTGTTTGACGGTAGACTTGCAGTTGGTGAGTGCCAGCTACGGAAATGTGATCAAATACTCTCGGTTCGGTGGAAAGACAAGAGAGAAGTGAACATGCTGACAACTATTCGTGAGGGTACAATGGTGAACAGTGGCAAGATGCACCGTGTAACGAAAGAACCAGTATATAAGCCAGATTGTGTTCTTGACTATAATATCAACATGCATTTGATTGATAAGGCTAACATGATGGTTGGCACTATCGAGTGTGTGTGGAAAACATTGATATGGACGAAAAAAGTGTTTTTCCATCATGTTGACTTGAGCATGTTGAGCTGCTATAATATGTGTCTGGTGAAAACTGGACGTAAACCTAGTTTCCGTGTGTTTACTTTTACACTTGCAACACAGTTATTAGCAAAGTTTGGTAAAGATGTCCCTGGCATGCAAAGACCAATCATGAACTCAGTGTTGCAGCATGCTGCAACACCCAGGCTCGCTCACATGGAGGCCTTTCAGCAACACAGACTAAAACATTTGTCACCAGCTGGAAAGCGTGCAATAGGCCAACGTGAATGCCTAGTATGTAAAACAACAAAAAGGAAAGTACAGAAACGTAAAGTGGTGCAAACATGGTGTGAAGCGTGTGCAGTCCCATTGTGTGCTGTCAACTGCTTCAACGACTACCACTCTCTCCAAGAATTCTAAATGTGCAATAATAGTGCAAAAACCTGTACATAGTGTGTGCTTGTGTGTACATATAATAATGAACATTGTGAATACATAATATAATGACGTAATGGAAAACATTTGTATGCACATGTGTATACTCGATGTATGTAACATTTATTGACAATGACTGTGATGTAACATTATGTGCAACACAATTTGTGACTAATATTGCTAATAAAATAGGCATAGACACTGTAAATAATGACACGAAAATAAATTCGTGGCAACTCTGCCTGCTTGAAGAGCGCGTGACGCCTCTGGGACACACCGTGCATGAGCGATCTTGCAGGGTGTGACGTCATCGCTCATCTTGTCGGCTCAATTACGTCGTCGGTAAGTTCAATTGAATTTTTTTTCTCGTGGCCAGGGAACATGACTTAACAGGTTAGGAAGAAAAATAATTTTTTTTTTGGTATGCGCCTGTGGGTGACAAATGCTAAATAGCCCGGAGCCACACAAGGGTTAATCTTGGTGTTTTCATTACCCAGTGATAGTGAGTGTATTCATCATATTGGCATTACCCAGTGATGGTGAGTGTATTCATCATATTGGCATTACCCAGTGATGTGGATTGTATTAGTCATGGTATTATTAACCAGTTTTGTTGAGTGTATTAACCCTCTGAAATGCATTAGTGCCTAATTTCGCTCGATCAAGGGGTGCGCATAACACCTTAACCACTGCACTGTGCCAAACGACAAATGCTGTTTGCCAATAACTGTCCCCACCGACAAAAGTTTTTTTTTTCGTACAGGGTCAAAACACGCTCGCGGTAGGTTGGATACAAAATGAACTCTTGGGACCTCCAGTGAGAGGCACCTTCCTTTGAAAAAAATTCCCAGAATGCCCAAGGGCTGCTGGCTGGGTTAGTATTGAGTAACCATGGGGTGGTGCACGCGCCTCTGGCTCCCAAACACCTGTCCGACGCAGTGTTGAAAGATCACTCTCTGTCGGTGAAATTCAGACCTTATAGCTTGAAGAACATAAGGGTCATGATATTGATGAAGCTAGGCGCAATAAGGACCTAACACAAAGGTCGGATGCAAGTGTTACCGCACCTATGAGGATGATACAGCGAGCGTATCCAGTTGTAACTGTGAACGCCACCCTTGCCCACCTATGCCATCTCCAATTTATATAGGTGATACATAGATGAATCATTTTCTGGGTTCAGTGATGATGCATCTGATACAAGTAGCATAGATGAACAGTGTTAGCGGTTTCCATGGTGGTGTTTTCCATAGATATTTTCAAGATTAGCTGAATCTCTTCCAGAATGGCTGAATCTCTTCCAAATTGACTGACAAATTCCGAGGATGACTGAATCTCTTCCAGAATGGCTGAATCTCTTCTAGATTGACTGACACTTGCCATAAATGCTGAATCTTCCAGTCAGGGACCTTACAAAGCAGTATTTTCAAGACTACCTTATGCATTACAAGCTTGGCTACATGCCACTTACAAGTACTAAAGCCAAGGGTGTACGTGAGTGCGTTATTTGCAAGCACACAGAACAAAGAAACAGCGAAAATCTATCTGTACCTGGTGCAATGAGAGCAAAGTCACGCTTTGTACCATGGACTACTTCATTGATTATTACTCACTTCTGAAGTACTGATTGTGTAATACAGTGTGTTAGTGTGTAAATGGTGTGTAAAACTATACATATTGTAATCTTAGTGAATTTTTAGCAAGTAATATTGCAACAATAAACATTGTGGATACATTACTGACACACAGTATCACAGTTCCATGGAACATTATGAACGTTCTATTGTATACATATTGTAAATAACAAAAATATGCATCATATACAATAAAAAAAACTAATAAAACCGCATTGGAAATACATAGAACAAATAATTGAAAATATATTTGTGGCAACTCGCAATGCTTGAATGGCCTGTACACTTGCTTCTGGGAGTTTCTGGTACGGGCGACCAGCCATGATGACGTCACAGCGCACCTTTTCCACGTCCCCACAGCCAAAGTAAGTGGAATTTTGTATTTATTTTTACATAGACATGTTCAGGGTTAAAAAAAACATTTTTTGGGGAACACTTGATTTCATGTGCACGGGGAATGTCACAATAAACTCGGCGCATCACAGTGGTTAAGGCACTCGTAGGTATATTGTAGGGTTCAAAACTTGGGTACAAGATGGATTCCTGAGGTGTTTGCCAGCTTGAAAAAAATTCCCAGCATTCCCCATGGTTGTGGGCAGGCTCATATTCAAGGTAGCAACCATTTTGTATGTATCTGTTTGTATATTGAGCTCCCAGTCTCTAGTTGGCCATGTTTTTGAGAAAACACTCTCTGATGTTGAAATACAGGGCATATTGCTTGAAGATGAGCATGCCAGTGATTTTGATAACTCAAATATGGAAAAAGACCTAACACAGGTGTCTGATACTAGTGATACAGATATTGAAGTGAACACTGTGGAGAGTGTGTACAGTACACAGCTCTCACAGCCCTGCCATGCCGGCCTAGGTCATCACCATCAGTGGAACAACACAAAGTAATTTTTGTATGTTCCACTGAACATTTAGCGCCAAATGCAATTTGTTCGGACCATCCTGGAATTCTTTAGAGTAGGGTTCGTTAGAGTGAGGATGCACTGTAATTGAATCACTAATATGCTCACAATACTTTTTGAGTATAGCGATGGGTCACACATTTTATTATATAAATATATCACACTCACCACAAATATATCACTTCCTCACCACTATTGAATAATATTACTCAAAAAAAATGAAAAAAATCAAAGACATTGATATAATTAAGTAATAATATCTCTATGGCAACTCCCGCCTGACAGCTCGGGTGAAGCTGACCGCCTCCGATGATTACTCTGTCAACGCCTCACTTTTGCCAGACTTCCTCACCCTATTGTGGCCAAAATGTCACAAATTATTTTCTATTTTTCCCATGATCAGGAAACACAGATGAACACTTTTATAAGACGTGTTGCAGGCTAAAATCACAAGAGCAGCCCAGGGGTTAACAAAAACCAACTAATAATATCAGCGGTTTCGCGGCCTGATAAGAGTATCGACATCATAAAACCAAAACACGCAGAGTCCTTGATGAAGGTAATGCCGTCATCAATTAATGCATTTTTAAAAGTTCCATTTATTGTCCGAATATTATGGGACTGGTTTTAAATGTGCCCCATTATATTGTGAAGAATTTGATAGCAAAATGAATGACGTAGCATGAAAATTGAGGTTAGAAAGCTGAAAAGAGTACAGTTCATCTTCACCAACGAACCCCGCTCTAGCGAATTCCCAGAAGATCCAAACAAATTTAATTCGGTACTAAATGTTCAGTGGAACATACAAATGTTTGATTAAGCGAGGTTTGTTCATCCAAGCAGTCACCGAGACCGAGCGTCGGAGGTGGCTGTCATCAATCTATGATTCTCCAAAGTGTAAACAGTTATACAGTGTTTTATTATGCTTACCCATTGTTTCTAGGGAGAAATAGTTGAAGGATGATAAAATGGTGTCAAGGGGTCATTGGTGAGAGTTGTGTTTTGGGTGTGAGAGGGGAAGGGCCACGCGGTGCGAGCTCCGCGGAAAACAATATATATCTAGGGACATTTCAGTGATACAGGAACTAAACACAGTCAGATAACTTTTAAAGTGTGTCTCAACATATTAACCAATATATCATAGTGATTACCATCCGACCGTTTGTGTTCAAGGAAAAATAAGTGAAATTCGTGTGCTAGTCACCGCCTGCCCTCGTGGTGCCAGGAGGCCTTAGGCGATAGTTGCCAAGTCGTCAATAAATCACATCTCTCGCTATTGAAACATCAAGTAATCAGTGCCCATAGTGCTAAGCTCTCTATGCAAAACCTGTGTCTATTATAAGAAAAATTAAGATAACATATTTAATATCAAGTGAACAAATTATACACAAAATAATTCCGTCGTGTGTATGTAAACAAGGGCCATTTGGAGGTAGGCCCACTCCAGTACCCTCTGTGTGTGTATTTTTTCAAATAGTGTAACGTACTCAGGTAACTAGTGCCCAGACACAGAAACTAGACGCATCCGCTGTATGATAACTAGTGGGAAAATGCAAGTAATGTAACCTAACAAGTGAACAAAACAAATTAAGAGTGCGACACGTGGTAGCACCACTGGCCGTCCATACAGCCTCTTCCAGGCCTATCTCAAGTTGGTAAACACCCACGGTCAACACCCACGGCCAGCTCCCACGGCCAGCACCCGCGGTCAACTCCCCCACTGGTCAACACCCCACCTTGTAAGACCATCACCACTGAACAGAAGTGTCCAAAAATGGCTTTGATAAAAACGTGCATAGAATGCAACATGAAGGTAGATTACCAACAGAGCTTTCAATGCCAACTCTGTTCAGCAGCCATACACAAAAAATGTGCCAACATGACTAACAATTCAAGGAGAAATGGTCCCAGTGACCACTCTGTGTACTGGCTCTGCAAAAAGGATGATGTAACTTTTTTGAAATTGATGGAAATCCTGGATAAAACTCCCGCCGAAAACAGAGAATTACTAATTAATGCCTGCATAGCAATTTCTAATGTCTTCAAACAAACTGTACATGACACCAAGGTACAACCAGCTGTGGCACAGAGCTCTGTGGCAGCGGCGCCTGAGCAGGGCGCGGAGTCGGGGATGCCTGAGCAGGGCACGGAGTCGGGGATGCCTGAGCAGGGCACGCCTGAGCAGGGTACGGAATCAGGGATGCCTGAGCAGGGGGCGGAGTCGGGGATGCCTGAGCAGGGCGCGGAGTCGATGATGCCTGAGCAGGGCGCGGAGTCGGGGATGCCTGAGCAGGGCACGGAGTCGGGGACCCCTGAGCAGTGCGCGGTGTCACAGGCACCGGAGCAGAGCGCGGTGTCGCAGGCCCTGGAGCAGAGCGCGGTGTCACAGGCCCCGGAGCAGAGCGTGGTGTCACAGGCCCCGGAGCAGGGCACAGTGTCACAGGCACCGGAGCAGGGCACAGTGTCGGGGCGCCGCAGCAGAGTGCGGTCCCTGGCAGAGAGACACAAACAAAACAAGGCCCCAAAATCTGTTGGTATTACAGATGGGCTACCTGTAAGCATGGGGAATCGGGAAGAATAAATGGAACATGTACATACGATCACCCTAGAAAGTGCAGAAACCTCCTCAATACAGGTAAATGTACCAAAAGCTGTGAATTCTTTCACCCAGAAATTTGCAAGAACTCTTTGGACAGGAAAGAGTGCTTCAATGCTGAATGCCCAGCTTTTCATATAAGAGGTACCAGGCGAATAAAACCGACAGACTACCACTATAAAAACAGCCACTACTCCATCGACCAGGATAATTTTTTAGCAAGAGGAGGAGGAGAAGAATGGCTAAAAATGACCAGACTCTACCACCAACTCGGTCAAATGCTAGAGAGGACGCAAACACAGTGGCCTTACCAGAGCCTCAGATATTAACACCAATTAAAGCATCCAGCACTTCCACTAACACCTGGGGGCCTCGTAGCCTGGTGGATAGCGCGCAGGACTCGTAATTCTGTGGAGCGGGTTCGATTCCCGCACGAGGCAGAAACAAATGGGCAAAGTTTCTTTCACCCTGAATGCCCCTGTTACCTAGCAGTAAATAGGTACCTGGGAGTTAGTCAGCTGTCACGGGCTGCTTCCTGGGGGTGGAGGCCTGGTCGAGGACCGGGCCGCGGGGACACTAAAAAAAAAGCCCCGAAATCATCTCAAGATAACACGATAACATCATTTATATTTGCCAACATCCAGGGTATAAAAACACGCAAATCCAACAAAGTTCACTTTATTGATGGCCTCCTTCATGAGGCAAATGCAGTGTTTGCAGCCCTAACGGAAACTCACACAAAGGACTACCTTGATGGTGAAATATGGATCTCGGAATACAATCTCTTCAGATGTGATAGGAAACACCGGCTTCAGGGTGGGGTCAGCCTCTACATCAAAGACACACTCATCTGTACTGAGCTGCTAAACACCTCAAATGATATGGTGGAAGTGCGGATAGTCAAAATAGAGATCCTAAATGTAGTTGTTGTCCTTGTATATAAGTCACCGGAGGCAAACCCTCAGCAGTTTAACCCTCAAACCGCTAGGGGCCCAAATGGAATTCACACCCACAGGCGCAACAAAAAAAAAAATTCCAAAAAATTCTTTCGTCTTATAGTGTTCATTTTTGTTCCCTGATCACGGAAAAAATAACAAAAAAATCGTAGGTGGCATATTTTAGCCGCAATAGGGTAGGGAAGTGTGGCAAAAAAGGGGCGTTGGCAGAGCCTTCGCCAGGTGAGGTCTACTCCGCCCGAGCTGTCAGACGGCAGTTGCCACAAATATATTATTACCTAATTATTTCAATGTGTCTGATTTTTTCTTAGTTTTTTTGCAGTAATATTATTCCATACAGTGAATTGTGGTATATTTATATTATAAAATGTGTGAACCATCGCTGTACTCAAAATTATGGTGTGCATATTAGTGATTCAATTATTATGTTCATAAAACAATAAACAAATAGTTTTGCTGTTGTTACACTATATACACAGGTTATATATAAGTATTTGCATGTTTTGTACACCATAACGAACTACTAAGTTGGTCTTGTGAGTCAAAAAGCAACGAGGAGTGACCGCCAAACACCAGCGAGCCACTCCCTCCCTCAACACCACCTCACTCACCCTCATTCACCTCCTACAATACTCTTTCTGTATTTATTCACTATACACAGACGTTATATATACGTATTTACATGTTTTGTTCACCATAACTGTACATCTAAGCTTGTATGGTGAGTAAAGGCCACAAAGACGTAGCTACTCACACAGTCAGCTGATCGGCGGCCGCCCTCAAGGCCAGACGCACTAATATTTGTCCTCCAACAATATTGTTTGTGGTGTTATTACACTATATACACATATTATATATAAGTATCTACCTGTTTTATTCACCATACCTGAACAAATAAGCTGGTATGGTGCCCAAAGACCATAGTGGCCATCAGTAAACACCATGCCAAGACGTGCAGACGACGCTCTTCCCTCTCCAAAATGGCGGCTCCCAACCTACTCCTCTCGCTGTTATCACACTCTATACACACGTTATATATAAGTATCTACATTTGTGTTCACCATATCGAACCACTAAGCTGGTATGGTGAGTGCAGTCAATAAATGGTGGCCACACACAGTCAGAAGACGACGCCACAACCCTCCCTCGCACAGCCTTACGCCTCCCTCCATGGAGCACAGCGCTAAATATCACCACAATCCTGCTATTATCAGAATCCTGGTCAGTTTTATCACAGTCAGGGGGCTTCAGTAATACTATCACTGCTAAATAATAGCAGTATCATATATATTATGGTATTTGTAGGCGATGCTGTGGTCACAAGCTGAACAGCGGTGCTGTGAGCTCGTGCTGCGTGCGCCAGCCTTGGTGGCTTGCTCAATACTGACGCTGTAACACCCAAGAATGTTGGCCTGGATTTTTTTTCTAGGTGGCATCTGGTAACTATCGGTCGTGGCTGTACTATAACTGCCCCTATCCCAGGCAGGGAGTTTAAATTATAGCGCTAGACACGAAATCATATATAAATGATGTGCGCGGTTTCGGTTTTGTCACTGATATCATTTATATATGATATGCGCGGTTTGAGGGTTAAAGACCAACTAATGAAAATAGAGCACTGCTTGGAAAACCTCACAAATCCAGCTCCGAACATCATCCTGCTTGGGGACTTCAACCTACGGCACCTGAAATGGAAGCACCTCGCTAATACAGTAATATCAGAAAGAATACCAGGAAGTAGCCTAAATGAACAGGCACATGCAAATGACCTGCTACGGATGTGCGATAGGTTTGCCTTAAACCAGCAAATAGTAGAACCAACTAGGAAGGAGAACACGCTGGACCTCATTTTCACTAATAATGATGAGTTGATCGGGAACATAATGATTACAAATACCTGTTACTCAGATCACAACTTAATTGAAGTTCTGACAACCATGGGGAATGGACCTTCAAAACCAGTCCAGATTCCCGGTGGAGGAGATTTCAGCAAATTCAACTTCAATAATAAACGGATAAACTGGGAGCAAATAAACCAGGACTTCACAGAAATAAACTGGGAAAAACAGCTAGGAAATGCAAACCTGAACCAGTGCCTGCAAAAAATAAGCTCAGTAGCACTAGAAATATGTTCAAACCGCATACCCCTAAGAAAAAAGAGAAAGAGATGCAGATTGGAACGGGAACGTCGTTCCCTATATAGGCGAAGAAAACGAATTGCGGAACAACTTGAGAGTCGCACCCTATCTCAAGAACGGCAAAGAAGGTTAGGTAGAGAAATAGAAACAATTGAACTCAAGCTACAAGAATCATACAAAACCCAGGAGAGGCAAAGAGAGCAAAAGGCCATCAGTGAAATAGAGAGAAATCCGAAATATTTTTTCTCCTATGCAAAATCAAGATCAAAAACCACATCTAGTATCGGGCCCCTGCGAAAGGGAGATGGAACTTTCACCGATGACAACAAAGAAATGAGCGAGTTAGTGAGGAAGCAGTACGACTCTGTTTTCAGCGAGCCATTAAATGCACTAAAGATTGATAACCCAAATGAATTTTTCATGGATATGATACCAACATCAAATCATATATCAGACGTCGCCCTATCCCCACTAGATTTTGAAGAAGCCATAAACAGTATGCCTATGCACTCTGCACCAGGCCCGGATTCTTGGAACTCCATATTCATCAAGAACTGTAAAAAACCACTATCGCAGGCCCTTCACATTCTGTGGAGACAAAGCCTAGATACTGGCGTTATCCCTGACATACTAAAAACAGCAGAGATAGCACCACTCCATAAAGAAGGAAATAAGGCAGAGGCAAAAAATTACAGACCGATAGCACTAACATCGCACATCATAAAAAATTTTGAGAGAGTGCTAAGAAGTAAGATCACAAAATACATGGAATCACAGCATCTCCATAACCCCGGACAACATGGTTTCAGAACAGGGCGCTCTTGCCTGTCGCAGTTGCTGGACCACTATGATATGGCATTAGATGCTATGGAAGACAAACAAAACGCTGATGTAATTTACACAGATTTCGCAAAAGCTTTTGATAAATGTGACCATGGTGTTATTGCACATAAAATGCGTTCAAAAGGAATTATCGGGAAAATAGGCAGATGGATCTACAATTTCCTGACTAACAGAACCCAATGTGTAATAGTCAACAAAATAAAATCCAGCCCATCAGCCGTGAAGAGCTCAGTCCCCCAGGGTACTGTGCTTGCTCCAGTACTTTTTCTCATCCTCATATCGGACATAGACCAGAACACAACCTATAGCACTGTATCATCCTTTGCAGATGACACTAGGATTTTCATGAGAGTTGGCAACATAGAGGACACGGCAAACCTCCAATCAGATGTAGATCAGGTCTTTCTATGGGCTACAGAAAATAATATGGTGTTTAACGAGGATAAGTTCCAGCTCATGCGCTACGGAAAAATTGAAAATATAAAAACAGAAACCACGTACAAAACTCGGGCAAATCATAACATAGAACGAAAAGGCAATGTAAAGGATCTGGGTGTACTCATGTCGGAAGACCTTACCTTTAAAGAACACAATAAAGTAGCCGTCACAACTGCAAGAAAAATGACAGGTTGGATAACAAGAACTTTTGACACTAGAGATGCTATACCGATGATGATACTTTTCAAAACGCTTGTGCTCTCTAGAGTGGAGTACTGCTGCACAATGACAGCCCCTTTCAAAGCTGGAGAAATTGCTGACCTGGAGAGCGTGCAGAGATCCTTTACTGCTAGAATCCACTCAGTAAAACATCTAAATTACTGGGACCGACTAAAGAGCCTAAATCTGTACTCCCTTGAGCGCAGGCGGGAGAGATACATAATAATTTACACGTGGAAAATAATTGAGGGGCTGGTCCCAAACCTGCACACAGAAATAACATCACATGAGACCAGAAGACATGGCAGGATGTGCAGAATACCCCCGTTGAAAAGCAGAGGTGCAACAGGTACTCTGAGAGAGAACTCTATCAACATCAGAGGCCCGAGACTGTTCAACACGCTTCCACTACACATAAGGGGCATAACTGGCCGACCCCTCACAGTGTTCAAGAGAGAACTGGATAAGCACCTCCAAAGGATACCTGATCAACCAGGCTGTGACTCATACGTCAGGCTGCGAGCAGCCGCGTCTAACAGCCTGGTTGATCAGTCCAGCAACCAGGAGGCCTGGTCGACGACCGGGCTGCAGGGACACTAAGCCCCGGAAGCACCTCAAAGTAACCAAGGGGCAAGTGGTGTCAGTAGTTACGGTTTATTGTTAGGGGACAGGTGGTGGTGTAAGTTATTTTCATGGAAGGCAGGTTGTCAGTGGTGCAAGTTGTCAGGGAAGACAGGGTAATAGTGGTGTCAGGGGAGGCAGGTTGTGTCAGTGGTGCAGGTTGTCAGGGAAGATGGAGTGATAGTGGTGTCAGGGGAGGCAGGTTGTGTCAGTGGTGGAAGTTGTCAGGGAAGATGGAGTAATAGTGGTGTCAGGGGAAGCAGGTTGTGTCAGTGGAGAGCTCTGGCTTGAGTTATCATGTAAATGGCAACACGTGGCTGGCGCCTCCATGCTCCACCTCGATAGTTCACTCACTGTCTGCTCTTCACCAAATTAGCTGAGAAAATGTTACCATTTCAGTTGTTTGTAACACACAGCTCTATCATATTCTATAGTCAAAATGAACAATTCATAATAAATGGAGGTGTCAATGGTGAGAGGATGTATTAGGGGGATGGAAAGAGAAGGAGGGTGAGTGTTGACGCGAACTGACTGCTGCACCACGTGCCTGTATCGATACTAAGCTAACTTGCTGCTTTTGACAAAGTTAGGAGAGAAAATTTTACCATTTCAGTGGCTTGTAACGCATTGCTCTACCATATTCTGCAGTCAAAATGAACAATTCATAATAATGCATGGGGTCAGTGGTGAGGGGATGTATTAGGGCGGGTAAGGAGGCAGCTAGCCTCTATGCAGTTAACATTGGGCCGAGTCTGGTTGAGGTCTTGGTCCAAGGCCTAGTCTGAAGTCTGGCGTGAGGCCTGGTCTGAGGTCACGCCCGAGGCCTGGTCTGAGGCCTGTCCCGAGGCCTGTCCCAAGGCCTGTCCCAAGGCCTGTCCCAAGGCCTGGTCTGAGGCCTGGTCCAAGGCCTGGTCCGAGGCCTGGTCCGAGGCTTGGTCTGAGGCCTGGTCCGAGGCCTGGTCCGAGGCTTGGTCTGAGGCCTGGTCTGGTCTGGATCAAGGCTTAATTTGGCCCGAGACCTGCCAGTCTGGCCTCCGCCACCCCCCCTCTACTGTTGTTGTTGTTGTTGTTGAGTTAGGGGCGACGACGATTGTGGAAGCGGATGTGCCCCGGCGTACCTGTGAAGGGTGAATCACAAAGCCAGGAAAGGCGAAACGCCAAGCCAAAACGTGAAACGAGTGACGCCAAGCACTAGAAACTAATATGCCACACGGCAAAGAAACGCACAAAGGGAGAGGCAGAAGCACATAATATAACAGGGCAAACAAACAGCCAGAGGGGCACACAGCATGTCATAGAGCAAATACACAGGAAATCAGAGCACATACTTGCCCGGGAACCTGGCCCGCGGGAACTGTACATTGAATACCTCCCAGAGCACCCATTGCCAAGGGTCTCGTCCATCCACCGGGGACGCCATAACATCCAGAACCGGGGCAACAAACACCTGCAAACAGGGGACCCAGATGGTAGTACTCATGAGGCGAGAAGTCGCTACTCGCCCCCACAGGAAGGGAACTTGCCCACTATGAAAGTACTCCGGTCTGTCAGACAGCAGTAACTCGGCAATCTCCGACCAGTGACCCTGCGGCATCACAGACGCCGGCAACACGTCCCTCAGGGCCCCAACGCGCACCCGCGGCCCCGGGCACACCACCAGACGACAGCAGGGAACCCGGATGGCGCACATCCTTCCGTAACGTTGCCACCAGGCCACGCCCAGCACCAGAGTCCACACCATCCCTGGCAGCGGAAGCCACCACCCCCCACTGCGGAGAGTTCTCCGGCGGAGAAAGAACTGAAGGCACGTCCGAGACAAAGGCACCAGCAGGCACATGGACCTCCGCCACCACGAACTGCGGAGACATTGATGTATCCGTATCCACACCGTCAACACCCGAAGACCCACAGTCACTGAAGTCACCAACATCGGCCCAGGCAGAAGATGAACGTTGGGAACGTTTGGGCACCGGCCGGATATCGTCAGAGCCGGAAGCAGACCCAGAAACACGGGTACCATGAGCCGGATGAACCGACGACGTCCGACACAGAACGGCAGTAGCCTCTACAACAGGGGGAACCAGGCCACACACAGCAGGAGGCTCCGCAGCCACCCCAGCACCCAGCACATCCGGGACCTGAGTCACAGACACAGGGCCAGGCGCAGCATCCGAAGACAAGGGAGAAGACAGCGACGTCACACAGGGAGCACCAGGAAGGCCCACGGGAGCAGCTTGGACAGCGACAGGATCAGGCAGACCCACCGACAGTACCGCAATACCCGAGGAGGGTCGGCAACAACCAGAGGAACGTCAGGCGTCACCGGGGGAGCTGCAGCAGCAAATGGGATGCGCACCTCATCATCACCGGAGACTGCCTCCAGTTGGAGCGGTGGGAAATCCTCTTCTCGGAACAAGTTGACAGGAGCAGCTGGGGCCTCGGAGCACCCGGCAGCCTAATGCCCCAACAGGCCACACCAGAAACAGGTACGAGGCTGCCGGGCATAATACACCCGGACGTAGTATCCCATAAGCCGGACAGAAGAAGGTATATCCGACCGCAGGCGCATCCCCAACGTGTGAATGTTCGTTCGCCTCCCAGCATACTGCCCCGAGGAGAGTGTGTTCACCTGCACGCTGACAACAGTACCAAACCCCCCAAAGTAACGCCGGAGGAGGTCTTCAGGGAACTTCAGGGGCGCACCATGGACACTGACACAAGTCAGGGCACCACTGCGGTCCGAAATCGCCACAGAGCCGGCATCATCCGGCAACAGCAATGTACGCCCCTCGTACCGACGGAGGAAGTCCCAGTACTCCTCCTCCCTCACGAACTTAATAACAACCCGGTGGGCCGTAACAAGCTCCACACCGTAGATAGCCTCCACCGGGATACGAAGCATGTCACACATCACCATCTCGATGGTCGTATAACCAGCCTTACAAGTAAACTCCAGGCCCACAGAATTCACACGCAGAACAGGAGGAAGGTGGCCCCCCATGTCAGAACTGCCACGTCAACACGCAGCCAAGCAAGCAACAAAACTGGGAGGGCAGAGATGCCCACACCTCCTGGCAACCAAAACGGCAAACAACCCCAACAGCCACGGAGGGTCGGTAAACGTCCTCACTCCACGGCTACTAGCAGTCCCCCACTCTACTGCGGATATGATACAAACTACCCCCCCCCCCCTTCCCTCCCACCCACACCTGACTACTACCGGCGGCCCGCCAACCACCCCTCCTCTCTTCAGTGTGTTGAGAAAATTATGTGATTTTGTTTAATTGGAATGAATAATGCTCATATATGTAGAATTTTTAATCCAAATTGTTTGTAAATGATTGTTCTATCAAATGCCATAGTGAAAATGAAGACTTCATAATAAATGAATTGTTTATGAATATTTATATAGACTGATACAGTTGGCTTTTGGAAATCCTGGCCATTACATCATATTTGCGGCCACAAATAACAGTCACATAGTTTTGATTTTAATATGGAATTATTTACCATTGATTGTTCTATCATGTGCCATGTTCAAAATTATAAATACATAATAAATAGATTTTCTGTGATTTATTGTTTTGTCGATAGAGGATGTAGGATCTCTGTTATTTTCACATGAAGGGGAGAGACAGCTTGGGGCTGACACGTAGAACGAATTCCGCAGTGAAACGAATCGGCCTAGCCTCATATAACACCTACACCTCGTTCAAGTGAGGACACACTGTATAAACATTTGAGTGTGGTTTGTGCGTTCACCGCCAATGCTCAGCCTTCCTTGCGGTGTGCGCCAGGCCGCCTGCCGGGCCAGCAAAAAGAGTTAATATTGACCTCTGTGAGCCTGATAACCCTCAAGTTGCTAGTTTCCTCAAACGTATGAATTCCTGCTTGTTCATACCCTTAATTACTAAACCTTCCAGAATTACTGAAACGACTGCCTTTACTCTTGACCACATCTGGACTAACATACCTCTCCACTTACCTCAGGAATAATCACCGATAGGACCACAGATCATTACCCTACATTTCTTCTAACCAACATTGATAAACCTGCATCTGTAACACAGGATTTCACCTGAGGTGTGTAGCAGTATCTACAGCATGCACAAACAGACAAGGAATATACTGGGTTTGCAAAAATGACAGGTTAATATGGGAAAACATAACTCAACTGATGAAAAAGATTCCCAAGTCACAGAGATTAACATTCACAGAAAAGCTACCAGTGATATATGCGGACTGTGAAAAGAGAACACTGGCTAATGACCAAAAGTCAGGAACAGGTAGTTTAGAGAACTACAGCAGTAGTGTGGAGGGAGAGGGTATTGTGGTACAAAACAACAGCAATATTGCAGAGCCAGGTAATATAAACAATGAGAGCAACATTGGTAAAGAGTGCATAAACGAAGGAGTTGAGATGAAAGACGGAGATGGCTCCAAAAAAGATGCAGCCATGACAGGCACAGGTAGAAATATCCTGAAAAAAATAAAAACTGAAAATATTTGCAAATTCTATGCACAAGGAATCTGCAAATATGGGAAATTAGGTGCAAAATGCACTTTTCTGCATCCTCGAAAATGCAGGAATTTGTTGGCGAGGGGTATATGCCATTTTAGAACGGAGTGCAGATACTTCCACCCTAAACTATGTAAATTTTCAATTAGGGACAAAAATGTTACAATCTTCAGTGCCCAGAATTCCACGTGAGAGGTACATAACGTTATAAACGGGAAGATCAATATGAAACTACAGTGTACTGGAAATTTTTTAGAGGAAGGCAGAAACATATAAGAGAAAGGAACAGGCAGATAGAACCACTGCAATATTACAGAGGGAAAGGGAGATACCCACAAGACTGGAATACAAATCATCAACAAGTACACAGTTACTACACCACACAACAACCACACTACTACCAAAACTGGACGAACCACTACCAAAACGACACTCCCTGGACATGGGTGGAGAGGGGAGAGAACTACCAAAGCCCACCAGAAGTGACACCCAATATGGGAAATCATTCATATTTGCAGACATACAAGGCCTAAAATCAAAATCAAGAAATAAAGTTAAGTTCATAAATGGCCTTCTAATAGAATCGAACTCAATATTTGGTGCATTTACAGAAACCCACACAAAAGACCACATGGATAGTGAAATCTGGATCCCAAATTATAATCTATTTAGATGTGACAGAGTAATTAGGTCAAGTGGAGGAGTAGGTCTGTATATTAAAGAGGAATTGGCATGCACAGAGCTCCTGAACTCGACCAAGGAGGTGATAGAGGTGCTTGGAATCAAGCTGGAAAATATAAATCTAATTATTATTTTAATATACAAACCGTCAGATGCAACAGTTGAGGAATTTACTGAGCAGATCCACAAATTAGAGAATATCCTTGATAACCTAACAAACCCAGTACCAGATATTATGTTCCCTTGGAGACTTCAGTCTACCCAGTTTAAAATGGAGAATAGTAAACAATAACATTATAGCAGGAAATCAACTTGGAAATAACCAACCTCTGGTCAGAGAGCTGCTGAGTTTCTGTGACAAATTCTCGCTCAGTCAGCAGATTACAGAACCAACTAGGAACAAAAACACGCTGAACCTGATATTCACGAACAGTGACGAGCTAATCAGAGACATTACGGTCTCAGACACTACGGACTCGAACCACAAGCTCATTCAAGTGCAAACTAACATTAATAACTGTAGTAGGCCCAAGAGAAACAACAAGCGAGAAGGGTTATTCACTAAATTCAGTTTTAATAATAAAAGAATAGACTGGGAGAAAATAAACGGGGAACTTACAAACATTCGATGGGAAAATGTTCTAAATAATTAAAATCCTACTCAAGAAATGGAAAAATCTGACTTCTGAAGCATATCAAGTCTGTATGAAACATGTTCCTTTTGAGGAAAGCCAGAAAGAGAACACAGACGACACTACAAAAGAAGGGAAAAAATTAACGAAAATGCTTAACCAGACACGACCTTCCATAGATAGATGGAATAATTTAAAGAGGGAGATTGAAGAAATCGAACAAAGACTGAAGCATTCATATCAGATTGAAGAAAGGCATCTAGAACAGAAAGCAATTCAAGAAATAAAGAAAAACTTTAAATATTTCTTCACGTATGCAAAATCAAAAGCAAAAACCACTGCTAGTATTGGATCTATTCGTATTAGAGAAGGTTCATGCACTGAGGATGACAAATAAATTAGTGAAATCCTAAAAAGCTGTATGAGGACATGTTTAGCACTCTGATATACAGCATGAAAGTTGAAGATCCAGACAACTTCTTTATATGTGATATCCAAACCTCTGTAAATATAACTGATATCAACACGAACGTGGCAAATTTTGAAAGAGAAATTGACAATATGCCCCGGGTCCAGACTCATGGAAATCAATATTTATAAAGAAATGCAAAGTGCCAGTAGCACAGGCCTCGTAACCTGGTGTAGGGGCCTCGTAGCCTGGTGGATAGCGTGCAGGACTCGTAATTCTGTGGCACGGGTTCAATTCCCTCATGAGGCAGAAACAAATGGGCAAAGTTTCTTTCACCCTGAATGCCCCTGTTACCTAGCAGTAAATAGGTACCTGGGAGTTAGTCAGCTGTCACGGGCTGCTTCCTGGGGTGTGTGTGTGGTGTGGGAAAAAAAGTAGTTAGTAAACAGTTGATTGACAGTTGAGAGGCGGGCCGAAAAAGCAAAGCTCAACCCCCACAAACGCAACTAGGTGAACACAGGCACTCAGTATAGTGTGGAGGAAGAGCTTGGACTCAGGGGAGATACCAGATGCGCTTAAAGCAGCAGACATAGCCCTTCTACACAAGGGAGGGAGCAAAGCATTGGCAAAGAATTACAGACCAGTTGCACTAACATCCCACATAATAAAAGTATTTGAGAGAGTGATCAGGAGCCAGGTCACTAGTTTCATGGAAACCAATGACCTCCACAATCCAGGCCAACATGGATTTAGAGCGGAAGGAACATGCCTCTCACAGCTACTTGACCAATACGACAAAATCACTGAGGCATTAGAAGAAAAACAGAGTGCAGATGTGGTATACACGGATTTCGCAAAGGCATTCGATAAATGTGACCATGGGGTGATAGCACACAAAATGAGGTCAATGGGAATAACTGGTAAAGTAGGACGCTGGATACTCAGTTTTTTGTCGAACAGAACACAGAGTAACAGTTAACCATATAAAATCGAGTCCAAGCGCAGCTAAATGCTCTGTACCTCAAGGTACAGTCCTTGTACCGCTGCTTTTCCTTTTTCTCATATCAGATATAGACTCAAATACAAGGCACAGCTTTGTATCATCCTTTGCAGATAACACACAAATCAGCATTAAAATTACCTCTGCTGAAGACATTGAAAAACTACAAGCAGGTATTAATAAAGTTTTTGACTGTTCAGGAGAAAAAACATGATGTTTAACAGCGATATATTCCAGGTACTCAGATACGGTAAAAATGAGAACCTTAAACATAATACATGGTACAAAACACAATCAAATTTGCCCATAGTAGATAAGCAACATGTAAAGGATTTGGGAATAATGATGTCTGATGACCTAACTTTAGGGAGCATAACCAAGCAAATATTGTGTCAGCCAGAAAAATGATAGGATGGATTACAAGAACTTTCAAATCTCGAGATCCCATCACAATGGTTGTGCTCTTCAAATCACTTGTGCTGTCCCGTCTTGAGTACTGCTCAGTACTCACTTCCTCCTTCAGAGCAGGAAAGATTGCAGAAATAGAGGGAGTTCAGAGAACATATACTGCATACATAGCCGCGATAAAGCACCTAAATTATTGGGATCGTCTCAAAGCCCTCCAAATGTACTCGCTAGAAAGACGACGAGAGAGATATCAAATAATATACACATGGAAAATACTAGAGTGCCAGGTTCCAAATCTACAAAATAAAATAACAACATACTGGAGTGAATGATACGGAAGAAAATGCATAATAAAACCAGTGAAGAGCAGGGGTGCCATAGGCACAGAGAACACTATATAAACAATCAACAATCGACTTGAGAATGGTCCAGGACGGACCAAAACGTCGTCGTCCCTTCAACTTCTAGTGTGTGGTCTGGTCAACATACTTCAGCCACGTTATTGTGACTCATCGCCTGCAACACTATATAAACATCAGAGGTCCGTGGTTGTTCAACGTTCTCCTGGCAAGCATAAGAAATATTGCTTGGACAACCGTGGACATCTTTAAGAGAAAACTAGATAGGTTTCTCCAAGGAGTGCTGGACCAACCGGGCTGTGGTGGGTATGTGGGCCTGCGGGCCACTCCAAGCAACAGCCTGGTGGACCAAACTTTCACAAGTCAGAGTTTGAAGAGTAGAGAGTAATCCTCAAGTACTCCCAGTAGAGTAGAAGTAGGAGTAGAACTCCCAGAACCCCATCAAGCAGGTAAACCGCCTCTTAGATGCAATGAAGATAATCTTTAAGCTGCACAATGAAACTTCTAAAAGCAACTGTATTTCTCTTGCCTCTAATATCAACTGGGAGTCTGGAATAGGTGACATAGTGAATATCAACCTTGCAGTGCAAACATTTCTTCACAAAACTTTTAGCCTTGCCTTGAGGTTACCTTGAGGTGTTTTCGGGGCTTAGCGTCCCTCAGGCCCGGTCGTCCTCCTAGTTGCTGGACTGGTCAACCAGGCTGTTGAATGCGGCTACTCGCAGCCTGACGTATGAATCACAGCCTGGTTGATCAGGTATCCTTTGGAGGTGCTTATCAAGTTCTCTCCTGAACATTGTGAGGGGTCGGCCAGTTATGCCCCTTATGTGTAGTGGAAGCGTGTTGAACAGTCTCGGGCCTCTGATGTTGACAGTTCTCTCTCAGAGTACCTATTGTACCTCTGCTCTTCAAAAGGGTATTCTGCACATCCTGCCATACCTTCCGGTCTCAAATTATATTATTTCTGTGTGCAGATTTGGGACCAGCCCCTCTACTATTTTCTACGTGTAAATTACAGTAGTTGCATGTCTCTGCACCTTTTCCAGTTTGTTGATGTACTTCTTAAGATATGGGCACCATACAACTACTGCATATTCCAGATTTGGTCTGACTGCTGTTCAGCACTGCTGTTCAGCGTGTGACCACAGCATCGCCTAATAATGTCAAAATATATATATAATCTGTATTATTTAGCCATGATAGTATTATGGAAGAGCCTGAGTGTGATAATGACTGGGAACAATGTTTAAATATCAGTGATTCAATGCTGTTCACGATGTTAACAGCACTAGCCACAGCATTATTTCGTCCATCTAGGAATCTTCAAATGACTTTTTAGGTTCCTTTTCAAAATAAACGTGTGGTCAATTATTCATTTACAGTAATTAGTGACCAGGATTGTGGTTATAATTAGCATTGTGCATAGAATTGTGGAAGGAGGAATTTTGGTGAGGGAGGGAGAGAATTGAGGTAGCCTCACTGTGTGTGTTTGTGGCAGCCACTCTTGTTTTGCTTATGTAGCGAGTTAATCTTATACTCGCTCCATTATCTCATTATCTTAATAGCATAACTAATTACAGAAGCGACAATCCTTTCCCCAATTACAGGTAATACTCTTCTCACCTTGTTGGAGGAAGCTGAGGTGTAAGACCATATAAGCAATGATTTGATGAATAAAAAACAGTTCAGTTTCCACAGTCGACAATGTAGCACTCGGCGTGTACAGTCCTAATCAACCCAAGATGCTACAGCTTCGACACAGAGCAGACAGCAGACTATGACCGCATCGAGCCACCACGCTCTCGCTCCCCGAGTTCAGACACTCACAATTCTCAATCGAGCCGCCACGCTCTCCCACATAGAGCCGCCACGCTCTCCCACATAGAGCTCCACGACTCCGGCCTCACTCAGCTCTCTGCTCTGCTCCAGGCTTCGTCTCAACGTCTACGACACTGCTGTATCCAGGACTACTAAATAAATATGAAACTCGCTAAACACTGTGTATCTAATCAACCCAACAATGTAACATAAACGTACGTTACACTTACCATAGTAGCTTACTGGTTCGCTATGGGGAACACATATGTACATGGGTATATACAGTGTGTGTATATAGTGCAATAACAGCAACAGGAGTATGTTGGGAGGAGCTATTTTGGTGAGGGAGGTGACATCGTAATCGTAGCGTCATCTGCTGTCTGCTGTGTGATTTCTCATGCAGTGTATGGTAACAGCTGTACTGTTTGGACACAATACCGGCTTACTTGCATAGTTCTGGTGAATAAAACATGTAGATAGGTATACATAACATATGTAAATAGTGAAATAAAAGCAGTAAGAGTATGGTGGGAGGAAGGGTGATGGCGAGTTTGATGTTGGAGGATAGAGGGAGGACTGGCTGGCTGGGTGTAGCAGCTCACACTCGCGTAGTTCTGAGTGTGTTTATGGTGTGTGACAGTGTAGAGTGTGTAAATGTGTGGTAAATATACATAATGAACCTGAAACATTGGTGTGAATAACAGTATGGTGGGAGGAGGGGGTGATGGCGAGTACGATGTTGGAGGAATAAGGGAGGACTGGCTGGCTGGGTGTGGCTTCTCACATTCGAGGAGTTCTGTGTGTGTTGATGGTGAATGTATATACTGTATGACAGTGTATAGTGTGTAAATAGATTGTATATATACATAAATTAGCATGATACATGGTAAATATGTGCAACATAATGTGTACACAAGTGTCATCCATGTAACACAGTGTCTTCGGACAGTACGGATGTTTTACTGCCATAATATAGTGTACGTGTTCATTATACATAGGATTAGCACGTAAAAACAAATAAAATGTATTTGGAACTGTGCACAAAAAATGAACAAAAATATATTTGCGGCAACTCGCGCGCCCTACTGGCCCCAGGAGCGTACGTGACGGGCGAACGGGGGAATGATGATGTCACATCATTAGTGACATTAGAATTGTACAAGTAAGTACAATTTCATTTTTTTTTTTTTTTACATACCCATACTCAGGGAAGGGTTTTTGACACAAAAAAAAAAAAAAAAATTCCAGAGAATTTATTTCATGCGCACTGGGGGGTGTCATATTTGGAGGCAACGCAGTTAAGGGGTTAGTATAGATCAAAGTAATTTTAATTTGTATGGGTCATCTATTGGAATTAATTATTCTAGTTCATTTTTATTAATTCATACAATTTTTTTTGGATCTTAACTAAGCTTTTTTTTTTTTAGAAATTATAATTAAGTTTATATTACTTTAGAATTTTTATTCAACTTTTTTCTCTGTAACCTAGGTTGCCTAGCCTCTCCACCCTTGCTCCATTGTTCTCTTGGCTTTGCCTGTGTCCCCTAGTGCAAATTATTACTTTCAGTGTACTTGAAAGTACCTTAACCCCTCAACTGCTTAGCTTCCAAATATGACACCCCCCAAAGAGCACGTTATGTGTTCACCATAGCAAACCACTAAGCAGGTATGATGAGCAAAAGAAGAGTGGTTGCCACACAAAGTGAGGCTACCTCGATTCTCTCCCTCCCTCCCTCACCACAATTCCTCCTCCCACAATACTATGCACAGTGCTTATTATCACCACAATTCTGCTGTTATCACAATACAATACTGGTCACTAAATCCTGTAAATGAATAATTGACCACAAGTTTATTTTGTAAGGGAACCTAGGAAGTCGTTTGAAGATACCTAGATGGACAAAATAATGCTTGTGGTGCTATGGCTAGTGCTGTGAACATTGTAAACAGCATTGAATCACTGATATTTGAACATTGTATACAGTCATTATCAGACTCAGGCTCTGCTGTAATACTATCATGGCTAAATAATACAAGTTATATACATTTTTTGACATTATTAGGCAATGCTGTGGTCACAAGCTGAACAGCAGTGCTGTGAGCTCATGCTGTGTGCGCCAGCCTTGGTTGTTCACTTACTACTGAGGCTCTCACACCCGGGAATGTGGCCCATGTTTTTTTTTTTAAAGATGGCATCTGTTTACACGAGTCCTGAGGAAGCTGATGTGATCCCCATGTAGCCGCGGGAGTTTTAAATGGAATGGATATTGAATGTGAAAAATACGAATACCCAGAGGCACGTTGCGCAAACCAGACGAGGGCCTGCAGGTGCGTTGCGCAATTTAACCACCGTGCTGCGTTGAGTCTATTGTGAAATTCCCCCGGTGCGCATGAAATAAAGTGTTCCCAAAAAATTATTTTTTCCTCGTAAAATAATAAATTCCCTTCCCTGAACATGTCTATGTAAAAATAAATAGCGAATTCCACTTACTTTGGCTGTGGGGACGTGGACAAGGTGCACTGTGACGTCATCAGGGCCTGGTCGCCCGTGCGTGAATCGCCCAGACACGGTTGTGCGGGCCATTCAAGCACCAGGTGTTGCCACAAATATATTTTCAATTATAATTTCAATGTTTGGGCCAATAGGACCTCTGCAGCTCTTATTATTATTATTACTATCCCCTCTACTACACCTTATTTTGCTCCTCAGCTCTCTCTTGCCTATTTATTGCCTGTCTCTACTTCCTCATCACAGTCGACTTGAGAATAGTCCAGGACGGACCGAAACGTCGTCGTCCCTTCACCTTCTAGTGTGTGGTCTGGTCAACATACTTTAGCTATGTTATTGTGACTCATCGCCTGCATATTTTCAATTATTTGTTTTATGTATTTCCAATGCGGTTTTATTTGTTTTTTATCGTTTATGATGCATATGTGTCCTTTACAATATGTATACAGTAGAAAGTTCATAATGTTCCATGGAACTGTGATACATGTGTCAGTAATGTGTCCACAATAAATGTTTATTGTCGCAATATTACCTGTTAAAAATTCACTAAAATTACAATGTGTACAGTTTTACACACTATATACACAGTAACACACTGTATTATACACTCAGTACTTCAGAAGTGAGTAATAATCAACGAAGTAGCCCCTGGTACACAGCGCGACTTTGCTCTCAGTGCACCATGGAGGTACAGATAAATTTTTGCTTCCTGTTTCTTCATTCTGTGTGCTTGCAAATAACGCACTCACGTACACCCTTGGCTTTAGTACTTGTAGGTTGTATGTAGCCAAGCTTGTAAAGCATAAGGTAGTATTGAAAAGATTATAGGAAAAGATCAATTTGTAAGGTAGTCTTGAAAAGATCGCCTTGTATGGTCCCACACAGGAAGAGATTCAGCTTACCTCAAGAGTGTCCATCAGTCAGAAAGAGATTCAGCTAGCTTCAAAGAGTGTTCGTCAGTTAGGAAGAGATTCAGGTATTCTTGAAAATATCTATGGAAATCACCACCATGGAAGCCGCTAACACTGTTCATCTATGCTATTTGTATCAGATGCATCATCACTGAATGCAGAAAACGATTCATCTATGTATCATCTAAATAAATTGTAGATAGCATAGGATTGCAAGGGTGACGCTCAGAGCTACAACTGGATATGCTCGCTGAATCATCCTCATAGGTGCTGTATCACTTGCATCCGACCTTTGTGTTAGGTCCTTATTGCGCCTAGCTTAACCAATATTATGACCCTTATGTTCTTCAAACAATAAGGTTTGAATTTCACCGACAGAGTGTTATCTTTCAACACTGCGTCGGACAGGTGTTTGGGAGCCAGAGGCGCGTGCACCTCCCATGGTTGCTCATTCATTACTAACCCAGCCAGCAGCCCTAGGGCATTCTGGGAATTTTTTCAAAGATGACTGCCTCTCACTGGAGGTTCTACGAGTCCATTTTGTACACAACCAACCTCGTACACATTTAGAATTGGTACCGAAAAATCAAAAAGAGTTTTCTCGGTTGGCGCAGTTTTCCACCGACCGAGAATACTCAGTTGGCGCAGTTAAGTGGTTAAGGGTTAAAGTAACCTACCTCATTTTGTGTATAGTTTTGTATATATATATATATATATATATATATATATATATATATATATATATATATATATATATATATATATATATATATATATATATATATTAGTAAATAAAAATGAATTTTGGAGAATTGATCTTTGAATTACCATCAACAGTGAAAAGAAACGTAAGATAGAGAAAATTCGTGTTAGAATTATTAATCTTACTTTTTCGGTCATATTTAATAATATATGTCTACAGGAAAGACTGCTACCAAAATATACTAATATATATATTAGTATATATATATATATACTAATAATATATATATATACTAATATATATATTAGTATATTTTGGTAGCAGTCTTTCCTGTAGACATATATTATTAAATATGACCGAAAAAGTAAGGTGAGGTGGTATTTAATAAGGTATTAATTACATCAACACAAGACAGAACACGAAGCTGTCTTCCCAGTTCACGAAATCCCATCTAGTCCGGACAGCTGCATCCCAACGGAAGGGATTATACATCAACGAGTGCTTGACCAGGAACAGACAGCAACTCCTCTACCGCCTGCGTCAAATCCGTCAACAAAACCCAGATGCGATTCATCAGTGCTTCGTTAGAGATGGTCTGATAAAGGTGAGAAAAACCGCAGAGGGCAAAATGTTTACAATTACTAAAGAAGAAAACCTCAACACTTTCCTCTCCCTATGTGGTTTGTCTCACCTTATCACTCCCAATGAATTAACTTAATTAACCCCCTGTCAACTAGTGGGGCTAGGTATCCTAAGTCTCCTTGTTTCATTTTCTGACTTAATTTTTAACTTACTCTTACCTAGTCATTTACCGAAATTATTTAATTGAGTGCATTAAGTAGTTCTTCAGGTCTTTTTAATTATACAGTCATTACTGAACTATCTATAGTTATTAATCATTAGCTTAAATTTGCCTATGTTTATTATTCAACTTTTCTTTGATTTCATTTATTACCTAGGTTGCCTAGCCATGCTCCCTTACTCCATTGTACCCCTGGCTTTGCCTGCATCTCAAATTGCAAATTGTTACTTACAGTGTACCTGAGAGTACTCGTAAGCAATCTACCTCATTTTTTTCATTTTTGCTCAATTTGTTTTTTGTATTGCTTAGTCTTGCTTATATTTTT
Organism: Procambarus clarkii; assembly: GCF_040958095.1. Lineage (NCBI taxonomy): Eukaryota > Metazoa > Arthropoda > Malacostraca > Decapoda > Cambaridae > Procambarus > Procambarus clarkii. The sequence goes on along the minus strand of NC_091186.1, from coordinate 40,715,881 downwards.
TTGTTTTGTATTTCTATATCTTGTGTTTTGTATAGTCCATGTTTATATGTTTTTTCTTTAATCTCTTTTATTACCTAGGTTGCCTAGCCTAGCCATACTCCCTTACTCCATTGTACCCCTAAGCCCCTTGTAAGCTAACTTTTTTTTTTTTTTTTTTTCATTTTGTGTTTGTTTTGTACAGTATTGTGTATATATTTTTCCCTATTTTATAGCTTATTTCTACCTTGTAATTTGCCTTTCTTTCCTTGTTTTTCCTGCAATCAGCTTTTTTTATGCAGACAAGTATAGACCCAGAACTTAACCTCTTATCCACTATCTATGACAATAATCACTTTAATGATCTAAATTGCAGATATTTTGCAGCACATGATGTAAACAATGTATTACCTCATAATCACAATATCTCTGTAATCAATTTGAACGTTAGATCCCTAGGTAAACACTTCGATGATGTTAGTGCCTTGATTGAAACTATTGGCAACAAATTCTCTTTTATTATACTTACTGAAACATGGTTGAAAGAGGATACTACTCAACTCTTTAACATGCCTAACTACTCAGCAATTCACAACTGTCGTCAACTTCAGAGAGGTGGTGGCACTGCTCTTTACTACCACCAAGAACTAACATGTTTAAAAGAAATTAGAACTAGAGACTGCTATGGGGAGTATATCTTCGCCAGCTTCAGAGTCAAGGGTGCCGAGTCTGTCCTGTCTGTGGGTGCAGTCTATAGAATTCCCAACACTGATGTGTCTGAATTCAACTCAAACCTTAGAAATCTAATACTTGATAACAGACTGAACAAAAACCACCTAATTATCGCAGGGGACTTTAATATTGACCTCTGCGAGCCAGAACACCCTACTGCTGTTAGCTTCCTCAACTGTATGAATTCCTGCTTCCTCATACCCTTAATCACTAGACCTACTAGAATCACTGATAGCACTGCCACGACTCTAGATCACATCTGGACCAACATAACCTCTCCGCTTACTTCAGGTATAATCACCGATAGCACTACAGACCATTACCCCACATTTCTCTTAACTAACATTAGCAAACCACCTCTAGAAACAAGGGAGTTAAGCTTTAGGCTGCACAATGAAACTGCTATAAACAATTTTATAACTGCTGCTGATAATGTCAACTGGGAGTCCGAGTTAGGTAACATAGGGGACATCAACCTAGCAGTGCAATCTTTTCTACAAACAACTCTTAGCCTTTATAACACCCACTGTCCTAGGCTTACAAAACAAGTCACAAGCAAAAGGCTTAACAATCCTTGGCTTACAAAGGGAATACTTAAATCCATTAACAAAAAACACGACCTTGAGAAGAAGTATAGGTTAGGAATTGTCTCCAAAGAATTCTCAAAGAATTACTCATTATTGCTATCTAAGATAATTAGACGAGCCAAAACTAAATACTACGAAGATAAATTTACCCAAATAAAGAGCAACATTAAACAAACTTGGAGCACAATTTCACAAATATTGGGATCAAAGAAATCTTTAAATAACAAACCGACTCTCCTGTCTAATAACGATGGTCAGCTTTCAGCCTCTGATTCTGCTTTTGAGTTCAATAGGTTCTTCTCTTCCATTGGTTCATCCCTTGCAAATGATATTCCATCTTCCAGTACTGACATTAAGGACTATCTTACAGGTAACTATCCACAGTCTCTGTACCTAAAGCCTATTAACTCCACTGACGTCAATGAGATAATCCTTTCCCTTAATACCAAGTATGGAGGAGATACCAACTTTAATTTACAAAAAAGCCTCCAGATCTTTAGCCCCTGCTATTGCTTTGCTCTTCAACAAGTCACTTGAACTCCAAACCTTTCCAGATATTCTAAAAAAAGCGAGAGTAACGCCTGTCCACAAATGTGGTGATCCCACAGATGTTAACAACTACAGACCTATATCAATCCTGCCAAACTTGTCAAATATTTTTGAAAAACTAATCTATAAGCAGCTTTACTCATATCTAGCCAAACTCAATATACTTAGCCCTTGCCAATATGGCTTCAGACCCAAAAAAAGCACTAACAATGCACTTATTAGTATGCTTAACTCGATTCATACAGCTCTTGATAAAAATGAGTTCCCTGTTGGGTTATTTGTGGACCTGCGTAAAGCTTTTGATACTGTCAACCACCATAACCTTCTTCTTAAATTACATCATTATGGAGTCAGAGGACACTCCCTACAATACCTCGAGTCCTACCTTACTGACAGGCTCCAATATGTTTCTGTGAATAATACAATTTCTCCCACCCTACCCATCAACATTGGTGTTCCTCAGGGCAGCATACTTGGCCCTCTCCTCTTTCTCATCTACATTAATGACCTTCCAAATGCCTCCCAACACCTCAAACCAATTCTATTTGCTGACGACACAACCTTCATTTACTCCAGTCCTGACCCTCTTGCTCTAAATGCCACAGTAAATACTGAGCTAAATAAAGTCCATCTTTGGCTAACTGCCAACAAACTCACCCTTAACATTGACAAAACTTTCTATATTCTGTTTGGCAATAAATCCTCTAGTCAAATAAATCTCAAAATAAACAATACCCAAATTTGTAACAAATTAGATGGCAAATTCCTTGGCATTCTCATTGACCACAAGCTGAATTTCCAGGGACACATTCTAAATATATCAAAAAAAGTTTCATAAACTGTGGGCATTCTTTCTAAGATCAGATATTATGTACCACGCCCTGCCCTGGTGACTCTCTATTACTCCCTTATCTATCCATATCTCAACTATGGTATTTGTGCTTGGGGTTCTACTACCCAAAATCACTTACGTCCTCTAATTACCCAACACAAAGCTGCTATTGGAACAATATCCAACTCTGGCCCCAGACATCACTCGGTACCCCTACTCAAATCTCTGAATATGTTAGATATTATGTCACTGCACATTCTCTCATGTGTATTATACATATATAAAACGCTAAACTATAATGCCAATCCTGATCTCAAAAGCTTCATAGAAGGTTGTAACAGAACCCATGAGCACCACACCAGAAATAAATACAGTTTTGATATTCCTAGAGTACGACTTAATCAAACTAGAAATGCTCTGCAAATCAAGGGGCCCAGAATGTGGAATGACCTTCCCAACCATGTTAAAGACTGTACCTCTCTCAACCAGTTTTAAGATAAAAACTAAACACTACCTAATAAATTCCTTGTAACCTACCTCACTCCTCTATTGTCAACCCATGTCTGTTATTTTCTTTTTTTTTTAATCAACACTGTCAACCTATTGTATTTGTGCTGCTTTTTCAGTCATGTTCCCCCTTTTTTTTTTATCTTTATTTGTATTTGTTCTCAACACTTTTTATTCTTTATGCTCAATTAGTATTAAGTTCTAGATATTAATGTTTTTCTTGCCCGAAACGCATTGCGTATTAGTGGCTTTAGGCATTGTATGTACTAGCTCTATCTATATATCAATCCATTAATGTAACATCACTTGTATGTATATACCTTACCTGAATAAACATCTGAATCTGAATCTGAATCTGAAACAATGGGTATTGAATAGAAGTGATTGTAGAAAGCCTATTGGTCCATATTTCTTGATGCTTCTATATTGGAGCGGAGTCTTGAGGTGGGTAGAATATAGTTGTGCATTAATTGGCTGTTGATTGCTGGTGTTGACTTCTTGATGTGTAGTGCCTCGCAAACATCAAGCCGCCTGCTATCGCTGTATGTCGATGATTTCTGTGTTGTTTACTAGGATTTCTCTGGCGATGGTTTGGTTGTGGGAAGAGATTATATGTTCCTTAATGGAGCCCTGTTGCTTATGCATCGTTAAACGCCTAGAAAGAGATGTTGTTGTCTTGCCTATATACTGTTTTTTTTGGAGCTTACAGTCCCCAAGTGGGCATTTGAAGGCATAGACGACGTTGGTCTCTTTTAAAGCGTTCTGTTTTGTGTCTGGAGAGTTTCTCATGAGTAGGCTGGCCGTTTTTCTGGTTTTATAGTAAATCGTCAGTTGTATCCTCTGATTTTTGTCTGTAGGGATAACGTTTCTATTAACAATATCTTTCAGGACCCTTTCCTCCGTTTTATGAGCTGTGGAAAAGAAGTTCCTGTAAAATAGTCTAATATTCAATACCCATTGTTTCGTGTTCTGTCTTGTGTTGATGAAATTAATACCTTATTAAATACCACCTCAATCAAACGTAGATATAAACAAATCGGAGATGTGTAAGTTCTATTCAGTTGTGTATGTTTAAACTAAAGTCTTTGAAAATGTAATAAGTTTTACGAAACGCACTCAAGTGTCGCGTCAGACTAGAAATAAAAATGAATTTTGGAGAATTGATTTTTGAATTACCACCAACAGTGAAAAGAAATGTATGAAAGATTGAGAAAATTCGTGTTAGAATTATTAATCTTACTTTTTCGGTCATATTTAATAATATAATATATATATATATATATATATATACAACAAGCCTGAATGGTGTCCCAGGCCTATATGCAACTGAAAACTCACACCCCAGAAGTGACTCGAACCCATACTGCCAGGAGCAACGCAACTGGTATGTACAGGACACCTTAATCCACTTGACCATCACGACCAGACAAAAACTGATGGTAGCCGAGGCTATTTAGCCCATCAGCCCACCGGCACTCTGATGGTAATCTTAGGCATTGTATTTTATCAAATCACCTCATTCTTTGGGGCACATGTGAGGAACACAAATGCGAACTAGCACAAGTTTTCAGTTGCATATAGTCCTAGGGACCATTCAGGCTTGCCTCTCGCTCTTCTCATTCTACAGTCTGTGCCCCATTGCTCCTGGGGTTTTTCTAGAGTGCCGCTATGGGGAGGACGCTGGGTTTTCCCTGCGTTTTGGGTGGGGGGCGCCTCCTTCGCCTCTCCCCTCCTCTTCTCCTGCTTGAGCGGCTCTGGCATGCTTCCGCGGGTGGTGCTCCCATTATCTGGACTGCGGGTGCACGATACCCTCGCTGCCTCTGGCAGCACCAACTTAGTAACATTGTCATGACCCTTCCATACCTATGTTCTGCAGGCGAGTTTATACGGTCTGGTGTCTCCTTTGTCCAGGCGCTGGTTAGTTTTGGGGGTATGAATGGGTGTACATACGTACATGTGAACATAGAACATACAAACAGGGGTGCCTGCAGCAGGCCTATTGGCCTATACGTGGCGGCTCTTGTTCCTTACCTCCCGATTCGAATGTCAAAACACAGGTGACTGCAGGCCTCTTGGCCCATACAAGGCGGCTCCTGACTATGCCCATCCAGTCCCTCTCCTATGCATGTCCACCCATGCTTGCATTTCAGGGTGCCACCTCCACCGTGTTCCAAGGTACAAAGGTGGAGGTGCCTAATATGTGGTACATGTTCCTGTGTCCAGCGGTGTTGTGTGGTGACGTTTTGCTGCGGTTTTGATACTGCGGTTGCGTGTTGAGGTATGGTTGTGGTGTTTTGTTTGGCCCTTCCATGCTTCTTCCTTGGGCCTTCCATCCCATGATTTTCTGGGTCCCTCATTCCTTGCCGGTCTTGCTGTACCAGGCTTCACTTTTCCATTTACATTGGGTTCTCTGTACTCCCCTCATTGTCCTCACCTCGTTGTGCTTGCTGGGGATGAGCTTTGGCTCTTAGTCCCGCCTCTCGCCTGTCATTTGCCTTTTGTTCCGGTTCTTGTGCCTTCTAAGTTATCTTCTCTGCACTTGACACTGGGTGTGGGGTTGGCCTTCCTCAGGCATTCCTATTGTCTCCTACTGACACTGGTGTGTGCTTCTTCTCTTTTCTACGGCTCATTTGGGTGTTCAGTTCAACATGTTTTCCCCGTTCCAAGTGCCCCATGTGTTCCTTGGCTTGTATTTCTCTACCTTGTAGCTTCCTCTTGAGGATTTTGCATGTGGTGGTCATGTCCCCTCTGGATCTGCTGTCTCCCGAGGACGTGTTGGGACAGGTCCAGCGGCTTTTGGTGTTGTTCCAGTCCCTTTATTCCCATTTGCTGCCTACCTTCTTTGTTCCTCAGCTTCGTTTTGTCCTACACGTTGTGTGTTTTGTTTGTGCCTTTTGACTCTCCTATTGCCAAGTTTCGATTCTGGTTCCTGGCCTTCCCGGCCTGTTGGGGTTTTTGGAGTCTCGTGGTGTCCCTTCTCCGGAGTCTGTCAGGGTCTTGGTCTCCAACCTCCTGGCGGCTCGCTGGCATTGGGATGTTTTTTGGTACGGCAGACATTCCATCTCCTTCTTTGCCGGCTCAGGTTTCTGGCTCTGCCTGCTCAATGCTCATACCCGGGGTCTTCCCACGGCTCCGCCTCTTCCTTGGATCGTTCGGCTCTGCCTCGAGTCTCGCCTTCTGTTGGTGATCAGGTGACTTCGTTGCTGGTGACCCACCTGTGTGCTTCTTGGTGGCGGTGTGGTTTTTATTTTGGCGGTCCTTCCTTTTTCTTCTGTCCCTTCTTAGGTGGCTGTGTTGGCGTTGTCTTGTTCCTCTCTTCTGGGGGTTCGGGGCCCGTCATTTTGCCGCATACTGTCGCCTCGTATCGCGTGGCACTGGCGGAGTCGCTTTCGCTTGCGTTCGGTATTGATGTTACTTCTAAGCCATTCCGCAAGATGTCTTGTGCGTTGTTTCACCTCCAGCCTGCTCATGCGCCGCCTTTGCTGTCCTGGTCTTTAGGCATAGTGCTCTTTTCTTTCTTCTCCTCGGTTTATGGTGGCCCCTCCTGTTCTGGTTTTCTGCTCCTTCGGTCGGGGCGGTAGGTTTGTTCGTCTCCAGCCGTCTACTTCTTATCTGGCAAAGATTGAGACTGCTGTTTTCCTGAGGGGTCCTTTGGTTTTTGATGTGGGGTTGGTTAGGCCAGGGGTGCTTCGTGTTTTGTGGCCTGTGATGGTTCTCCACCGTTTTTTGCGCGCCTTGGCTTCTGTGTCAGTGGACACGTTTTGGGTTGCTCTGGTTTCCCTTCTTCCCTGTTCACAGGTGCAGGTTTCCCAGGTCGTCTGCAGGATTCTTATGGCTAGCTAGCCTGCGGTCTACCCCGTGCTCGTGACGTTCGTAAGTTCGTGGCTCTTGCTGCCGTTTTTGGCAACGTGGCCTGGTTTGACATTCAGGCGCGGGGTTTTTGGCGGTCAGACAGGGTCCTGGCTGCTCGTTGTCTCATACTCGTTCCTGGACCTAGTAGGGCCTGTGTCGCTTTGGGTCGGCGGTTGCAGCCAGTTGTCTCGGTTTTGAGTTGTGGAGCGTGCAGCGATCGCCTCCCGGATGAGTCCCTCTACTTTCCTCTGTGGGTAGTTAGCTCCGGGGAGCCGACGGGGCTCCTCCCAGAAAACCAGCATTGAATGTAATGAAACGCAATTTTCTGGGTGTGACCCGGAGGCTCGCCGGCATCCCTCCCTCCCTCCCTCCCTCCCTCCCTCTGGTCGGTGGTTTTTTGCTTTTTCTTCACATCCAGCCTCAGAACTGGGGTGTGGATCGCCGGCATGGGGGTCTGGGGCTCCCCCTTCCCACTCCGGGGAGGGGGGAGCTGCACAGACAGCAGCGTGGTGACGTGTGACGTCATGCTAGTTTGCTTGTATCTTTTTGGGGAATCCTATCCACTAGTTCGGCGTTAGGTAGCAATTTTAACCAGAATAGGGGTTTGTTTTGGGACGCTTAACTTTCTGGGTGCCCGACCCGGTCGATAGAAGACATAGAATGCTTCCAACCACACCGGGGTTTCTATAGGCCATTGCTCCCCTTGTCTCTCTGAGGGGGGCCAGGTTCTGGCTCATGGTCCCCGGTAGGCCCACAGAACTTCATACACATGACTGATGCCAAAGTCTGACATTAGCATATCAACCTGGTATAGCTCCAGGGAGCCTCTGGGTCACACCCAGAAAATGGCGTTTCATTACATTCAACGCTCGTTTTTTGCCTTTTTCCGTCAAACATCCCTCTTATGCAAACTAGTATAGATCCAGAACTAAACCTCTTATCTAGTATCTATGCCAATCATCACTTTAATGATCAAAACTGCAGGTATTATACAGCACCTGATGTAAACAATGTTTTAACTCATAATCACAATGTTTCTGTAATTAACTTGAATGTAAGATCTCGAAGCAAACACTTTGATGATGTTAGTGCCCTGATTCAAACAGTTGACAACATATTCTCTTTTATTGTGCTTACTGAAACATGGTTAAAAGAGAATACTACTCAACTCTACAACATACCAAACTACTCAGCAATTCACAACTGTCGTCCTATTCAAAGAGGTGGTGGTACTGCTCTTTACTACCACCAAGAACTGACTTGCTTAACCCTTAACATGCTAGGGGTATAATATCCTTTGTTCCCCACAGGCGCATGTAATTTTGAAAAAAAAAAAAATCTTCCTAATCTGTTAATTTGTGTTCACTGATCATGGGAAAAATAATAAAAAAATCGTAAGTGACATATATTGCCCGCTATAGGGCGGGGAAGTCTGGCAAAAAACAGGCGCTGACTGAGCGTGCGTCCCAGGCGGTCTGTTGATCGCCAGCTGTCAGGCCGGAGTTGCCACAAAGAGATAATTACCTAATTATTTCAATGTCTCTGATTGATTTTTCGTAGTTTTTTTGCTGTAATATTATTCAATAGTGTGTAGTGTGATATATTTATATAATAAAATGAGTAAATCATCGATGTACTCAAAAATATGGTGTGCATATTGTTGATTCAATTATGTTCATCAAACAGTGAACAAATACTCTGTCGGTTAATAACACTATATACACAGGTTATATATATCAAACAGTGAACAAATACTCTGTCGGTTATTAACACTATATACACAGGTTATATATAAGTATCTGCATGTTTTGTTCACCATAATGAACGACTACGTTGCTATTATGAGGAAAAAAAAAAACGAGGAGTGACCGCCGAGTACCAGCCAGCCACTCACGCCCTCCCTCAAGTCACCTGACTCACCCACATTCTCCTTCCACAATACTGTTTTTGCTTTTATTCACTATATACAGACGCTCTATATAAGTATCTACATTCGTGTTCACCATAACGAACCATTACGTTGATATACTGAGTGGCAGTGGCAGGCAGTGGCAGCCCGCCACTGACTGCCACTCCCTCCCTCACCTCACCTGACTTGCCACCATTCTCCACCCACCATACTTTTTTGCTTTTATATACAGATGTTATATATAAGTATTTACATGTTTTGTTCACCATAACTGTACATCTAAGCTTGTATGGTGAGTAAAGGCACAAAGACGTAGGACCTCACACAGTTAGCTGATGGCTGCCGCCCTCAAGGCCAGACGCACTAATATTTCTCCTACAACAATACTGTTTGTGGTGTTATTACGCTATATACACACATTATATATAAATATCTACCTATTTTATTCACCATACTTGTACAAGTAAACTGGTATGGTGCCCAAAGACCATCGTGGTAACCAGTAAACAACATGATAAATCCTGCAGACGACTCCACTGCCCTCACGAAAATGGCGGCTCCCAACCTACTCCTCTTGCTGTTTATACCCTCTATACACACGTTATATATAAGTATCTACATTTGTGTTCACCATAGCGAACCACTAAGCTGGTATGGTGAGTGCAGTAAATAAAAGGTGGCCACACACAGTCAGAAGATATCGCCACCACCCTCCCTCCCACAGCATTACTCCTCCCTCCATGGCGCACAGCGCTAAATATCACCATAATCCTGCTATTATCAGAACCCTGGTCAGTTTTATCACAGTCGGGTCTTCTGTAATATCATCATCGCTACATAATAGCATGAACAAGTATATTATGGCAATTTTAGGTGTTGCTGTGGTCACAAGCTGAACAGCAGTGCTGTGAGCTCATGCTGCATGCATCAGGCTTGGTAGCTCACTCAATACTGAGGCCCCCTAACACCCGGGAATTTGGCCCATGATTTTTTTTTTAAATGGCATCTGTTTACAAGAGCCCTGATGAAGGTGTGGTGAACCCCATGTATCCGCGGGCCATTTAAATCTTGCGTAGTACTCCAACACGTCATATGACGTGAAGCGCAGTTGACTGGAACAGCTTGCAACACGTCATATGATGTGATGCGCACTTTAAGGGTTAAAAGTAATTAAAACTAGAGACCCCTGTGGAAAGGGGTGGAAAGAGGGGCTTAAACAGGCTTATCTTTGCCTGTTTTAGAGTCAATGGTTGTGAGGCTGTCCTGACTGTGTAAGCAGTCTACAGAATTCCTAACGCTGATGTGATTGAATTCAACTCTAACCTTAGAAATCTAATACAGTGGTACCTCGCATAACGATCGCCCCAAAAGGTGCACATTTTGGGTAACGAACGGCCCGATCGGCGTCAAATCGTCCCGTATGGCGAACACTGGTTTGAGTAACGTCAACGCCACATGGTGGAGTCGCGCTGCTTCTTGCTCATTCTCAGATGCCTCCAATGATGCACATAAATTATGTTGTTTTTGTTTAAAGATGCTAATAATGCTGGGATATAAAGGGGTGACTGCTGAGATGTTGCAAAGCATTGATGTTTTTGTAGAAAAAAAGAAATGCAATTTCTGATATACAACAAATGTCAAAAAGGTTTGTTCGGTGTCCGGCAGGTAGGCTGCTCCATTATAACAATCTTTCTTCGTTTCAAATGTGTTCCATTGTTTTGTATTTGTCATTTACGTCTCAATAATGGAGCAGCCTACCTTACCTTACTGAACCATTATGACATTGTCCTATCTTCAAATGTGTTCAATATTTAGTTTTCATTTGTCTTATAGCAAAAGGTTTGTTCGGTGGTCGGTAGGTAGGCTGCTCCATGTTAATTAAATAAAAAAAAAATAAAACGAAAAAATAATAGAACTGCTGAAACAATGTGAAAAATGACAAATGCCATAAAGGTTCGTTCAGTGTTTGTCAGGTAGGCTGCTCCATTATTGAGACATATGTGACAAATACAAAACAAATGGAACACATTTGAAACAAAGAAAGATCGTCATAATGGAGCAGCCTACCCGACAAACACTGAACGAACCTTTTGCTATAACGAATATGAAAGACTAGGGCTGCTGGCTGGGTTAGTACTGTGTGAGCAACCATTTGTGGCACATGTGCCTTAGGCTCCCAAACACCTGTCCGACATGGTGTTGAAAGATTGCGCTCAGTCGGTGAAATTCAGACCCTATTATTTGAAGAACATAAGGGTCATAATATTGGTGAATCTATGCGCAATAAGGACTTTACACAACGGTCAGATGCAAGTGATACAGCACCTATGAGGATGATACAGCAAGCATATCCAGTTGTAGCTCTGAGCCCCACCCTTGCCATCTCCAATTTATATAGATGATACATAGAAGAATCGTTTTCTGCATTCAATGATGATGCATCTGATACAAGTAGCATAGATGAACAGTGTTAGCGGCTTCCATGGTGGTGTTTTCCATAGATATTTTCAAGAATACTGTACCTGAATCTCTTCCTGACTGACAGACACTCTTTGAGGCTAGCTGAATTTCTTCCTGTGTGGGACCTTACAAAGCGATCTTTTCAAGACTACCTTACAAATTGAGCTTTTTCTATAATCGTTTCCATACTACCTTATGCTTTACAAGCTTGGCTACATACCACCTACAAGTACCAAAGCCAAGGGTGTATGTGAGTGCGTTATTTGCAAGCACACAGAACGATGAAACAGGAAGCGAAAATCTATCTGTAGCTGGTGCAAGGAGAGCAAAGTCGCGCTGCGTACCATGGACTACTTCGTTGATTATTACGCACCTCCAAAGTACTGAGTGTGTAATACAGTGTGTTACTGTGTAAATAGTATGTGAAACTGTACATATTGTAATTTTTGTGAATTTTTACCACGTAATATTGTGACAATAAACATTTATTGTGGACACCTTACTGACACATGTATCACAGTGCTGTGGAAAATTATGAACATTTTACTGTATACATATTGTAAAGGTCACAAATATGCATCATATACGATAAAAGAAACAAATAAATCCGCATTTGAAATACATAGATAAAATATTTGAAAATATATTTGTGGCAACACGCGGTGCTTGAATGGCCTGCGCGACCGTGTCTGGGAGCTTCACACACGGGCGACCAGCCCCTGATGACGTCATAGCCCACCTTGTCCACGTCCTCACAGCCAAAGTAAGTGGAATTTGGTAATTATTTTTACATAGACATGTTCAGGGAAGGTAATTTATCATTTTACATAGAAAAATGATTTTTTGGGAACATTTGATGTCATGCACTCTGGGGGAATTTCACAATAAACACAGTGCATCAGAGCAGTTAAATGGGGACATTTGTTTTGTATGACGTCCGTTTCACATGACGAACACGGAACGGATTAAATTCGTTTTGCGAGGTACCACTGTACTAGAGAACAGACTGAACAAAAACCACTTAATTATTTCTGGGGACTTTAACATTGACCTCAATGAGCCTGATAACCCTCCTGCTGCTAGTTTCCTCAACTATATGAATTCCTGCTTCCTCATACCTTTAATCACTAGACATACTAGAATCACTGATAGTACTGCCACGGCTCTTGATCACATCTGGACTAACATAACCTCTCCACTTACTTCAGGGATAATCACTGATAGAACCACAGACCATTGCTCCACATTTCTACTAACCAACGTTAAGAAACCACCTCTAGATACAAGGAAGATAAGCTTTAGGCTGCACAGTGAAACTTCTATAGGCAATTTTATAGCTGCTGCTGCTAATATCAACTGGGAGTCCGAATTACGTAACATAGGGGACATCAACCTAGCAGTACAATCATTTCTTCAAAAAACTCTCAGCCTCTATAACACCCACTGTCCTATGCTAACGGAACAAGTAACAACTAAAAGGCTAAACAATCCATGGCTTAGAAAGGGGATACTTAAATCTATTAATAAGAAACATGACCTTGAGAAGAAGTATAGGTTAGGAATCGTCTCCAAGGAATTTTCAAAGAATTACTCATCTGTGCTATCTGAAATAATTAGGACATCCAAAATTAAATACTACAAAAATAAATTCACCCAAGTAAAGGGCAACATTAGGAAAACATGGAGCACTATTTCACAAATATTGGGATCCAAAAAGATTTTAAATAAAAATCCAATACTCCTGTCCAAAAACGATGGTTTGCTTTCAGCCTCTGATACTGCTATTGAATTCAATAGGTTCTTCTCATCCATTGGGTCATCCTTGCTAATGATATTCCATCCTCCCATACTAATGTTCAGGACTACCTTACAGGTAATTATCCACAGTCTCTGTACCTTACGCCTGCTAATTCCTCTGATATTAATGAGATAATCCTTTCCCTTAAAACAAAGTCTAGTGCCCTTGCAGAGATATCAACTCTAATTTACAAAAAAGCCTCCAGATTTTTAGCTCCTGCCATTGCATTGCTCTACAACAAGTCACTTGAACTCCAAACCTTTCCAGATATTCTTAAATAAATGAGAGTAACCCCAGTCCATAAATGTGGTGATCTCACTGATGTCAACAACTTCAGACCTATATCAATTCTGCCTAACTTGTCAAAAATATTTGAAAAACTTATCTACAAGCAGCTTTACTCCTATCTAGCCAAACACAATATACTTGCTCTTGTCAATATGGCTTCAAACAAAAAAAAAACACTAATGATTCACTTATTAGTATGATTAACTTGTACATGCAGCTCTTGATAAAAATGAGTTCCCTGTTGGGTTATTTGTTGACCTACGTAAGGCTTTTGACACTGTCAGCCACCATAACCTTCTTACATTTCATCATTATGGAGTCAGAGGTCACTCCCTCCAATATCTTCAGTCGTACCTTTCTGACAGGCTCCAGTATGTTTTTGTGAATAATTCATTTTCTCCCACCCTACCAATCAACATTGGCGTTCCTCAGGGCAGCATACTTGGCCCTCTCTTGTTTCTCATATACATTAATGACCCTCCAAATACCTCTCAACACCTCAAAGCAATTCTATTTGCTGACGACATAACCTTCATATTCCCCAGGCCTGACCCTCTTACACTAAATGTCACAGTGAATACTGAACTAAATAAAGTCCACCTTTGGCTAACTGCCAACAAACAACTCACTCTTAACATTGACAAAACTTTCTATATTTTGTTTGGCAATAAATCCTCAAATCAAATTAATCTCAGGATGAACAATATCCAAATTTGTAACAAAGTTGATGGTAAATTCCTTGGTGTTCTCATCGATAACAAGCTGAATTTCCAGGGACATATTCTAAATATATCAAAAAAAGTTTCTAAAGCTGTTGACATTCTTTCTAAGATCAGATATTATGTACCTCGCCCTACCCTGGTGACGCTTTATTACTCTCTCATCTATCCTTATCTTAATTATGGTATTTGTGCTTGGGGTTCTACTACCCAAAATCATTTACGTTTGCTAATTATTCAACACAAAACTGCTATTAGAACAATATCAAACTCTGGTCCCAGACAGCACTTGGTACCCCTACTCAAATCTTTGAATATGTTAGATATTAAGTCACTGCACATCCTCTCATGTGAACTCTATATATATATTTTAAACACTGAACTGCAATGTCATTCCTGACCTTAGAAGCTTCCTAGAAGGTTGTAACAGAACTCATGGTCATCACACCAGAAACAAATACCTATTTGATATCCCAAGAGTGCGACTAAACCAAACTAGAAATGCTCCACAAATCAAGGGACCTAGAATGTGGAATGACCTCCCCAATCATGTTAAAGGCTGTACCTCTCTCAACCAGTTTAAGAGTAAAATTAAGTAATACCTAATTAACTCCATGTAACCTACCTTGCCCCCTAAATGTCATCCCATGTCTTGCTATTTTTAAATAATGCTGTTTGTTCACCAACTTGTACAATTGCTGATTTCTGCCATGTTCCCACCCTTTTTTATTTTTTATTCCTTTTTTCAACACAATTTATACCTAATCCCAATTACTATTAAGTTTTCGTCTTAAGTGTTTTTTCCCCATACCTTGCCCAAAAATGCTATGCGTATTAGTGGCTTTAGGTATTGTATGTACTAGCTCTATATTTTTTTTTTTTTGAGATATATACAAGAGTTGTTACATTCTTGTACAGCCACTAGTACGCGTAGCGTTTCGGGCAGGTCCCTGGAATACGATCCCCTGCCGCGAAGAATCGTTTTTTCATCCAAGTACACATTTTACTGTTGCGTTAAACAGAGGCTACAGTTAAGGAATTGCGCCAAGTAAATCCTCCCCGGCCAGGATACGAACCCATGACATTGCGCTCGCGGAACGCCAGGCGAGTGTCTTACCACTACACCAAGGAGACTGTGATATATATAAATCCAACATTATGTTTGTAAATCAAGTATGTATGTATGTATGTACTTTTCCTGAATAAAGAATTTAATTTAATTTAATTTATTTAAAAGCAATTCTGTAGTTAGAAAGTGTAGCATTGGCTCCTCACACAATGTTCTTTATTTGGTCCTCAGGTGATAGTTTTCTATCTAGAACCACTCCTAGATCTCTTTCTTTATCCGAATTCTTTAAAGATTTCTCACATTTCATAGAGGTTTCTAGATATGAAGTTAAAAAAATGCTAAAGGAGCTAGGTAAGAACAAAGCATTTGGCCCAGATGGAGTTTCATCATGGGTCCTGAGAAAATGTGCACCTGAGCTCAGCATTCCACTTCAACAGATTTTTCAGGCATCCCCGTGAACAGGAGTCATAGCAGATGTGTGGAAAAAGGCTTACATAGAAGAAATGTTTGCACTACAAGGTTGATATTCACTATGCTACCTATTTCAGACTCCCAGTTGATATTAGAGGCAGCAGCACTCTACAACAGTGACTACAGGGAAGATCCCATCAAATATAGACCTGTATCATTGACAAGTGTAATAGTCAAAATATTGGAAAAAAATAATTAAAACTAAATGGGTAGAACCCCTAGAAAAAACTATATAATAACAGACAGACAGTATGGTTTTGGATCTGGAAAATCCTGTGTAACAAATTTACTCAATTTCTAGGATCCAGCCACAGAGATTTTACAGGAATGAGATTGTTGGGTATTTTTATTTTGACTCTCCTAATTATTTTGGACAGCATTGATGAGTATCTCCTTGAAACTTCTTTGGGGGTGACCCCTAACCTATATTTCTTCTCATAGTCATGTTTTTTATTAACCGATTTAGGTATACCCTTAGTAAGCCATGGATTGTTGAACCTTTTAGTTGTGACTTGTTTAGTTAGCATTGGACAATGGGTATTATAGATGCCACCACAAACAATATGGTGGAAGTGCTGATAATCAAAATAGGGATCTTAAAGTAGTTATTGTCCTTGTATATAAGTCACCGGAGGCAAATCATCAGCAGTTTAACCCTCAAACCGCGCATATCATATATAAATGATATCAGTGACAAAACCGAAACCGCACACATCATTTATATATGATTTCGTGTCTAGCGCTATAATTTAAACGCCCCGCCTGGGATAGGGGGCAGCTGTAGTACAGCCACGACCGATAGTTGCCAGATGCCACCTAGAAAAAAAATCCAGGCCAATATTCTTGGGTGTTACAGCGTCAGTATTGAGCAAGCCACCAAGGCTGGCGCACGCAGCATGAGCTCACAGCACCGCTGTTCAGCTTGTGACCACAGCATCGCCTACAAATACCATAATATAAATGATGCTGCTATTATTTAGCAGTGATATTATTACTGAAGCCCCCCTGACTGTGATGAAACTGACCAGGATTCTGATAATAGCAGGATTGTGGTGATATTTTGCGCTGTGCTCCATGGAGGGAGGAGTAAGGCTGTGGAGGGAGGGTCGTGGCGTCATTTTCTGACTGTGTGTGGCCACCATTTATTGACTGCACTCACCATACCAGCTTAGTGGTTCGCTATGGTGAACACAAATGTAGATACTTATATATAACGTGTGTATAGTGTGAGATAACAGCGAGAGTAGGAGGTTGGGAGCCGCCATTTTGGTGAGGGAGGAGCGTCGTCTGCACGACTTGGCATGTTGTTTACTGGTGGCCACTATGGTCTTCGGGCACCATACCAGCTTATTTGTACAGGTATGGTGGATAAAACAGGTAGATACTTATATATAATGTGTGTATATAGCGTAATAACACCACAAACAATATTGTTGGAGGACAAATATTAGTGCGTCTGGCCTTGAGGGCTGCTGCCGATCAGCTGACTGTGTGAGTAGCTATGTCTTTGTGCCTTTACTCACCATACAAGCTTAGATGTACTGTTATGGTGACCAAAACATGTAAATACGTATATATAGTGTCTGTGTATAGTGAATAAATACAGAAACAGTATTGTGGGAAGTGAATGAGGGTGAGTGAAGTGGTGTTGAGGGAGGGAGTAGCAGTGAGTGGCTCGCCGGTGTTTGGCGGTCACTCCTCGTTGTTTTTTGACTCACAAGACCAACTTAGTTCGTTATGGTGTATGAAACTTGCAGATACTTATATATAACCTGTGTATATAGTGGAACAACGGCAAAACTATTTGTTTATTGTTTTATAAACATAATAATTGAATCACTAATATGCACACCATAATTTTGAGTACAGCGATGGTTCACACATTTTATAATATAAATATACCACAATTCACTGTATGGAATAATATTACTGCAAAAAAACTAAGAAAAAATCAATCAGAGACATTGAAATAATTCGGTAATAATTGTGGCAATTGCCGTCTGACAGCTCGGGCGGAGTAGACCTCGTCTGGAGAAAGGCTCTGCCAACGCCCCCTTTTTTGCCACACTTCCCTACCCTATTGCGGCTAAAATATGCCACCTCCGATTTTTTTTTGTTTTCCGTGATCAGGGAACAAAAATGAACACCTCTATAAGACAAAAGAATTTTTTGGATTTTTTTTTTGTTGCGCCTGTGGGTGTGAATTTCATTTGGGCCCCTAACGGTTTGAGGGTTAAAGACCAACTAATGAAAATAGAACACTGCTTAGAAAACCTCACAAATCCAACCCCAAACATCGTCCTGCTTGGGGACTTCAACCTACGGCACCTGAAATGGAAGACCTTAGCTAATACAGTTTTATCAGAGAGAATTCCTGGAAGTAGCCTAAATGAACAGTCACATGCAAATGACCTGCTACAAATGTGCGACAGGTTTTCCTTAAATCAGCAAATAGTAGAACCAATTAGGAAGGAGAACATGCTGGACCTCATTTTCAATAATAGTGATGAATTGATCAGGAATATAATGATTACAAATACCTGTTACTCAGATCACAACTTAATTGAAGTTCTGAAAAGCATGAGGAATAGACCTTCTAAACCAGTCTCCATTCCCAGTGGAGGAGATTTCAGCAAATTCAACTTCAATAATAAACAGATAAACTGGGAGAAAATAAACCAAGACTTCACAGAAATAAGCTGGGAAGAACAGCTAGAAAATGTAAACCTGAACCAGTGCCTGAAAAAATAAGCTCAGTAGAACTAGCTCAAACTTCATATACCAAAGAAAAAGAAGAAGAGATGCAGATTGGAACAGAAACGTCGTCCCTCTATAGGAAAAGAAAACGAATTATTGAACAACTTGAGAGTCGCACCCTCTCTCAAGAACGGCGAAGAAGGTTGGGTAGAGAAATAGAAACAATTGAACTAAAGCTACAAGAATCATACAAAACCCAGGAGAGGCAAAGAGAGCAAAAGGCCATCAGTGAAATAGAGAGAAATCCAAAATATTTTTTCTCCAATGCAAAATCAAGATCAAAAACCACATCTTGTATCGGGCCCCTGTGAAGGGAATATGAAACTTTCACAAACGACAACAAAGAAATGAGTGAAATACTGAGGAATCAGTACGCGAGCCACTAAACACACTAAAGATTGATAACCCAAAGGAATTTTTCATGGATATGATACCAACATCAAATCATATATCAGATGTCACCCTATCCCCACTGGATTTTTAAGAAGTCATAGACAGTATACCAATGCACTCTGCACCAGACCCTGGTTCTTGGGACTCTATACTCATCAACAACTGTAAAAAAAACACTATCGCAGGCCCTTCACATAATTTGGAGACAAAGCCTAGATTCTGGCCTTATCCCTGACATACTAAAAACATCCAGAGGTAGCACTACTCCATAAAGAAAGAAATATGGCAGAGGCAAAAAATTGCAGACCGATAGCACTAACATCACACATCATAAAAATCTTTGAGAGAGCGCTAAGAAGTAAGATCACAAAACACATGGAATCCCAGCATCTCCATAACCGCAGAAAACATGGTTTCTCAACAGGGTGCTCTTTGCCTATCACAGTTGCTGGACCACTATGACATGACATGACGACATGGAAGACAGACAGGTCGCTAATGTAATTTATACAGATATCGCAAAAGTCTTCGACAAATGTGATCATGGTGTTATTGCACATAAAATGCATTCAAAAGAAATTACCGGAAAAATAGGCAGATGTATCTATGATTTCCTGACAAATAGAACCCAACGTATAATACTCGACAAAATAAAATCCGTGAGCTCTTTACGGTCCAGTACCCGTGAGTGCTTCACGGGTACTGAGCAAGCACAGTACCCGTGAAGAGGGTACTATGCTTGCTCCAGTACTTTTTCTCATCCTCATATCAGATATCGACAAGGACACAATCCATAGTACTGTATCATCCTTTTGCAGATGACACTAGGATTTTTATGAGAGTAGACAACAATAGAACAAAAAAGCAATGTTAAGGATTTGGGTGTACTCATGTTGGAAGACCTTACCTTTTGAGAACACAATAAAGTAGCCGTCACAACTGCAAGAAAAATGACAGGTTGGATAAAAAGAGCCTTTCACACTAGAGATGCTATACCAATGATAATACTCTTCAAGATGCTAGTGCTCTCTAGAGTGGAATACTGTTGCACAATGACAGCCCCTTTCAAAGCTGGAGAAATTGCTGACCTAGAGAGCTTGCAGAGACCCTTTACTGATATAATCCACTCAGTAAAACATCTAAACTATTGGGACCGACTAAAATGCAAAAATCTGTATTCTCTTGAGCACAAGCAGGAAAGATACATAGTACTGTAAATGGCTCCTAGAACTGAAGGACAAGAGCTATGAGGAGTGGTTAGAAGCAATAAATATGCCAAAACTGAAAGAAGAAAAAGAGACGATATGATCACTACATACAAAATAGTAATGGGAATCGATAAAATTAATAGGGAAAAAATTCCTGTGACTGGTACTTCAAGAACAAGAGGTCATAGATATAAACTAAACAAAGGTGCCAAAGAAAATAAATTTTTTTAGAAGTGACTAAGAAAATTTACTTTCACAAACAAACAAGTGTGGTAGACGGTTGGAACAAGTTAGGCGAGAAGGTAGTGGAGGCCAAAAGCTTTGGTAATTTCAAGCATTATATGACAAAGAGCACTCTTTGTGCATCATGCGCATATCTCTCATCCTGTAACCACACTTAGGTAATTACATAATTTATAGGTTGTGTGGGATCTATGTTCTCCTATTCCACATTCCATAACATGGCATTTATTTCATTAAATTCCATTTGCCAAGTGATGTTCATACACTTATTTTGTCCGGGTCTTCTTGAAGGGCATGACAATCATCTAAGTTTCTTATCTTCCCTATTATCTTAGCATCATCAGCAAACATGTTCATATAATTCTGTATTCCATCTGGTAGATCGCTTATGTAGACAATGAACATGACTGGTGTGTAAGCGTTGTGGTGACGGTGGTCACTTGGCCTAGCAGTGTAAGTTATTTGTCACTCCTAATTACCAAGTCTGCATGGTAGGGGTGGCAGACAGTGGTTATGTATAGTGGGTTTGGGGCAGCCCATAAAAGTACAATTACAGTTAAAGGGCACAATACATACTGCCTTGGTGGACACCGATGCTTCTACGTCCATCCTTACTCGGAGTGTGTTAGGATCAGATGTCAGGTTGATACCTAACAACAGTAGATTGACAGCGGTTGGTGACAATACTTTGCATGTGCTAGGAGAGACAACTGTGGATTTTCAATAAGAAGATAAATGGTTCTAACATAGTTTTGTGGTGATACAAAATATAGGGCTGAAGCACGCTAACATTATCATGGGGATTTATTTCTTCAGTAAAAATTCATGCACCATATCTTTCAGTGAGAGGGATATGTTAATCTGTCAGAAATATTAGCTCTGCTTTGGGATATGTTTGTCTGTCAGAAATATTAATCTTGCACCTAGATGTTTTCTGTCAGAAATATTAGCTCTGTAATGTAGGGACCTGTGTGAAGTGTTTAACTCATTACATTAAACTCTTGAATTTATGATTTCTGCCAGTACAATAGTCAGTTCTGCACATGCGAAGCCCAGTGACTTAGAAAGGAAAATTATTATTATTAATAATTATATATCCTTCCCAAAGCAATGGAATAGTATAGGAAACACTTATTTAAGACATTCACTGGTTGAAAATATATATAGAAACAGCAGTGTTAAATGTTGAAAACTGTCTGGAACTCTATAAGACATACAAATGACCAATTTTGGGATAGGAGTTTTGTGTGAAACATTATTGGAACCAAGGGAGTGCACACAGAGTGGAGAGCGGCAGCAAGTTGTCCATTCAGGTGGAGACTACTCCAGTGTCCAGTAGACGTCAGTGCGACGCTCGGATAGTCTTCTGCAGTAACGATAAGTGCATTAACTGCACCAGTGCTTTTTTCTTTGTTAGTTTAGGAATACGAATTTTTGGAATGTGTGTTTGTTGAACCCTGTGTGTCTTGTGTTATTTTGGACTCATTCACCCACTTTAAGTAGTATTGTAACACGTAGTTTAAACTCCATCAACCTTGGTCCCTGTTAGTAAAGTGATTAAGTGTAAAGACCTTATATTGTAAAAATTCATGCTACATTACCAAGAAAGTGTATAGTAAAATAACGACTAAGCCCAGATTTGTGTGGGACCAATACTCAATCCATCCACCATGTTTATGTTTGGTGAAGAGTATCACTCAATCTCAACAATCCTGTAACGTAATCGTGTATTCCTATAGTTAATAAGTGTAAAATAATCCGGAGTTGTTCAATAAAACCCACGTACAATACAATACAATTACAATTTTATTTAGGTAAGGTACATACATACAAAAAATTTTTACAAGGATTATTTGACTTATATGTAGAGCTAGTACATACAATGCCTAAAGCCACTATTACGCAAAGCGTTTCGGGCATGAAGTGTAAAGATTTAACTCACAGTGCACTTAATGTCCAGCTTAGACTAAGAATACTTGATCCTTCCCCCATTATTCTATATGATGCATACGTTTTCTTCCATTATTCATAAGAAAGGACAGGTTTTGGTAGTCTGTACTCTCGGGTACGGCTTCCAAGCAGCTATGCTGCTGCAATATGTTACCAAAAAATATTATCCCATACTCTGGGATATGTTTATAAAAAATATTGACCCTGCTGTGAATATGTTAATCTGTCAGTGATATTAACTCTGCTCTAGAATAGCTACCTTGAGGCTACCTTGAGGTGCTTCCGGGGCTTAGTGTCCCCGCGGCCCGGTCGTCGACCAGGCCTCCTGGTTCCTGGACTGATCAACCAGGCTGTTAGACGCGGCTGCTCGCAGCCTGACGTATGAGTCACAGCCTGGTTGATCAGGTATCCTTTGGAGGTGCTTATCCAGTTCTCTCTTGAACACTGTGAGGGGTTTGCCAGTTATGCCCCTTATGTGTAGTGGAAGCGTGTTGAACAGTCTCGGGCCTCTGATGTTGATAGAGTTCTCTCTCAGAATACCTGTTGCACCTCTGCTTTTCAACGGGGGTATTCTGCACATCCTGCCATGTCTTCTGGTCTCATGTGGTGTTATTTCTGTGTGCAGGTTTGGGACCAGCCCCTCAATTATTTTCCACGTGTAAATTATTATGTATCTCTCCCGCCTGCGCTCAAGGGAGTACAGATTTAGGCTCTTTAGTCGGTCCCAGTAATTTAGATGTTTTACTGAGTGGATTCTAGCAGTAAAGGATCTCTGCACGCTCTCTAGGTCAGCAATTTCTCCAGCTTTGAAAGGGGCTGTCATTGTGCAGCAGTACTCCACTCTAGATAGCACAAGCGTTTTGAAAAGTATCATCATCGGTATAGCATCTCTAGTGTGAAAAGTTCTTGTTATCCAACCTGTCATTTTTCTTGCAGTTGTGACGGCTACTTTATTGTGTTCTTTAAAGGTAAGGTCTTCCGACATGAGTACACCCAGGTCCTTTACATTGCCTTTTCGTTCTATGTTATGATTTGCCTGCGTTTTGTACGTGGTTTCTGTTTTTATATTTTCAATTTTTCCGTAGCGCATGAGCTGAAACTTATCCTCGTTGAATACCATATTATTTTCTGTAGCCTATAGAAAGACCTGATCTACATCTGATTGGAGGTTTGCCGTGTCCTCTATGTTGCCAACTCTCATGAAAATCCTAGTGTCATCTGCAAAGGATGATACAGTGCTATAGGTTGTGTTCTGGTCTATGTCCGATATGAGGATGAGAAAAAGTACTGGAGCAAGCACAGTACCCTGGGGGACTGAGCTCTTCACGGTTGATGGGCTGGATTTTATTTTGTTGACTATTACACATTGGGTTCTGTCAGTCAGGAAATTGTAGATCCATCTGCCTATTTTCCCGGTAATTCCTTTTGAACGCATTTTATGTGCAATAACACCATGGTCACATTTATCAAAAGCTTTTGCGAAATCTGTGTAAATTACATCAGCGTTTTGTTTGTCTTCCATAGCATCTAATGCCATATCATAGTGGTCCAGCAACTGCGACAGGCAAGAGCGCCCTGTTCTGAAACCATGTTGTCCGGGGTTATGGAGATGCTGTGATTCCATGTATTTTGTGATCTTACTTCTTAGCACTCTCTCAAAAATTTTTATGATGTGCGATGTTAGTGCTATCGGTCTGTAATTTTTTGCCTCTGCCTTATTTCCTCCTTTATGGAGTGGTGCTATCTCTGCTGTTTTTAGTATGTCAGGGATAACGCCAGTATCTAGGCTTTGTCTCCACAGAATGTGAAGGGCCTGCGATAGTGGTTTTTTACAGTTCTTGATGAATATGGAGTTCCAAGAATCCGGGCCTGGTGCAGAGTGCATAGGCATACTGTTTATGGCTTCTTCAAAATCTAGTGGGGATAGGGCGACGTCTGATATGTGATTTGATGTTGGTATCATATCCATGAAAAATTCATTTGGGTTATCAATCTTTAGTGCATTTAATGGCTCACTGAAAACAGAGTCGTACTGCTTCCTCAGTAACTCGCTCATTTCTTTGTTGTCATCTGTGAAAGTTCCATCTCCCTTTCGCAGGGGCTCGATACTAGATGTGGTTTTTGATCTTGATTTTGCATAGGAGAAAAAATATTTCGGATTTCTCTCTATTTCACTGATGGCCTTTTGCTCTCTTTGCCTCTCCTGGGTTTTGTATGATTCTTGTAGCTTGAGTTCAATTGTTTCTATTTCTCTACCTAACCTTCTTCGCCGTTCTTGAGATAGGGTGCGACTCTCAAGTTGTTCTGCGATTCGTTTTCTTCGCCTATATAGGGAACGACGTTTCTGTTCCAATCTGCATCTCTTTCTCTTTTTTCTTAGGGGTATGCGGTTTGAACATATTTCTAGTGCTACTGAGCTTATTTTTTCCAGGCACTGGTTCAGGTTTGCATTTCCTAGCTGTTCTTCCCAGTTTATTTCTGTGAAGTCCTGGTTTATTTGCTCCCAGTTTATCCGTTTATTATTGAAGTTGAATTTGCTGAAATCTCCTCCACCGGGAATCTGGACTGATTTTGAAGGTCCATTCCCCATGGTTGTCAGAACTTCAATTAAGTTGTGATCTGAGTAACAGGTATTTGTAATCATTATGTTCCCAATCAACTCATCATTATTAGTGAAAATGAGGTCCAGCGTGTTCTCCTTCCTAGTTGGTTCTACTATTTGCTGGTTTAAGGCAAACCTATCGCACATCCGTAGCAGGTCATTTGCATGTGCCTGCTCATTTAGGCTACTTCCTGGTATTCTTTCTGATATTACTATATTAGCCAGGTGCTTCCATTTCAGGTGCCGTAGGTTGAAGTCCCCAAGCAGGAAGGGAACATCAAATCTGATGTTCGGAGCTGGATTTGTGAGGTTTTCCAAGCAGTGCTCTATTTTCATTAGTTGGTCTTTAAACTGCTGAGGGTTTGCCTCCGGTGACTTATATACAAGGACAACAACTACATTTAGGATCTCTATTTTGACTATCAGCACTTCCACCATATCATTTGAGGTGTTTAGCAGCTCAGTACAGATGAGTGTGTCTTTGATGTAGAGGCTGACCCCACCCTGAAGCCGGTGTTTCCTATCACATCTGAAGAGATTGTATTCTGGGATCCATATTTCACCATCAAGGTAGTCCTTTGTGTGAGTTTCCGTTAGGGCTGCAAACACTGCATTTGCCTCATGAAGGAGACCATCTATAAAATGAACTTTGTTGGATTTGCGTGTTTTTATACCCTGGATGTTGGCAAATATAAATGATGTTATCGTGTTAGTGGAAGTGCTGGATGCTTTAATTGGTGTTAATATCTGAGGCTCTGGTAAGGAGGCCACTGTGTTTGCGTCCTGTCTAGCATTTGACCGAGTTGGTGGTAGAGTCTGGTCATTTTTAGCCATTCTTCTCCTCCTCCTCTTGCTAAAAAATTATCCCGGTTGATGGAGTAGCGGCTGTTTTCATAGTGGTAGTCTGTCGGTTTTATTCGCCTGGTACCTCTTATATGAAAAGCTGGGCATTCAGCATTGAAGCACTCTTTCCTGTCCAAAGAGTTCTTGCAAATTTCTGGGTGAAAGAATTCACAGCTTTTGGTACATTTACCTGTATTGAGGAGGTTTCTGCACTTTCTAGGGTGATCGTGTGTGCATGTTCCATTTATTCTTCCCGATTCCCCATGCTTACAGGTAGCCCATCTGTAATACCAACAGATTTTGGGGCCTTGTTTTGTTTGTTTCCCTCTGCCAGGGACCGCACTCTGCTGCGGCGCCCCCGACACTGTGCCCTGCTCCGGTGCCTGTGACACTGTGCCCTGCTCCGGTGCCTGTGACACCGCGCTCTGCTCCAGTGCCTGTGACACCACGCTCTGCTCCGGTGCCTGCGACACCGCGCACTGCTCAGGGGTCCGCGACTCCGTGCCCTGCTCAGGCATCCCCGACTCCGCGCCCTGCTCAGGCATCCCCGACTCCGTGCCCTGCTCAGGCATCCCCGACTCCGCGCCCTGCTCAGGCATCCCCGACTCCGTGCCCTGCTCAGGCATCCCCGACTCCGTGCCCTGCTCAGGCATCCCCGACTCCGCGCCCTGCTCAGGCATCCCCGACTCCGTGCCCTGCTCAGGCATCCCCGACTCCGCGCCCTAGCTAATACAAAGAATGTATATAAATATTATGCAATTTGTATTTGTAAATAAAATACCATAATATTACTTCTCTGGGTGGAGCCCCATCGACTCCTCGGAGCTATCCAGGCTGAATGGATATGTGTAACTTTCTGGCATCAGTCAATGTGCTTGGAGTTCTTGCCTACCAGGGACCACGAGCCAGAACCTGGCTCAGAGAGGCACGAGGAGCATTGACCTATAGAACCCCCCCCCCCCCTGTGGTTGGGAGCATTCTATGTCTGCCATCGACAGGGTCTGGCACCCAGAAAGGTAGGCCCCCCAAAACAAACCCCTATTCTGGTGAAACTATTGCTACCGCAAGCTGAACAAGTGGACAGAACTCCCCAAACAAAAATTAGCAAACGAGCATGATGTCATCCTGTTGCTGCGCCGCTGTCTGCGCAACCCCCCTCCCCCCAACTCCTTGGGAGGGGGAAGTGGGATCCCCAGACCCTCGTGCCGGCAATCCAACCTTCAGTTCTTGGCTGATGCGATTCTGGGAAAGTCTTGTGCCTCTGGCTCCAAATTTTTTGTCTCAGTTCTGTGTCTTGTGACGTAGGCTGTCTCTCCAGGTGGTGTGTGAGCCAAGAGTAATATTCCAAGGTAGTCGGGCTGCATGCACCTAGAGCTACCTTTCTTAGGTGCTCGGTAAATCCTGCTCTTGGGGCCACCTTCCACAAGTCATCTTGGGATCTGCCTCCGCTGTGCCTTTTACTGCTCGGTACTTGCCCAGTCCTTGGGGTCTGCTGAGGTTTTCTAGCCCTTGTGTGTCCCAGAATAGGAGGTAGTTTTCATCACTGGTAGGGGCATGGGGTAATGCACAGCTAGTTTTCACTAATTATAGTGGCCGGCTTTGTTCTGCCTAGGTACGTTGTTCTCTTGTGGGGGTTTTCTTCTGTTTTTGTTTTCTGTCTGGTGGAGGGGGGGGGGGCAGTCAGCCTTCGTGGTTACCCCTTAGCTGTTGTAGGGGTATACAGTATATATATTCTAATCTGTGTTTTGGTGGTATTCCCCGCTAGGCCCCCATGAGTGGACACATCCCGGAGGTTCAACTTTTAGCAGTTTGTTTGGTAGACTTGGGCGCCGGTTTACAGTACCCTGCCTGGGCTTCGCTTAGTGTGTTAACCCTTAAGTTGCGCAACACATCCATATAATGGGTTAAGTGACTTGCTATAAATTGCACATCTCATCATATGATGTATTGGAGTACTACACAAGACTTAAATGGCCCGCGGATTCACGGGTTCACCTCACCTTCATCAGGGCTCTTGTAAACAGGCGCCATTTTTTTTAAATCATGGGCCAAATTCCCGGGTGTGAGGGGCCTCAGTATTGAGTGAGCCACCAAGCCTGACGCACGCAGCATGAGCTCACAGCACTGCTGTTCCGCTTGTGACCACAGCATCGCCTAAAAATGCCATAATATACATGTTCATGCCATTATTTAGCAATGATATTATTACAGAAGACCCCTGACTGTGATAAAAATGACCAGGGTTCTGATAATAGCAGGATTGTTGTGATAATTAGCGCTGTAGTGGGAGGAGTAATCTTGGTGGGGAGGGCGGTAGCATTGTCTGCTGACTGTGTGTGACCACCTTTTACTGTCTGGACTCACTATACCAGCTTAGTTGTTCGCTATATTAAACAAAACATGCAGATACTTATATATAACGTCTGTGTATATAAGCAAAAACAATATGGTTGGAGGAGAATGGTGGCGAGTCAGGTGAGGTGAGGGAGGGAGGGAGTGGCAGCCAGTGGCGGGCTGCCAATGCCTGCCACTGCCACTACCACTCAGCATACCAACTTAGTGGTTCGTTATGGTGAACACGAATGTAGATACTTATATATAACGTGTATATACAGTGTATATAACGTGTATATACAGTGTAGTAACAGCAAAAGAAGCGTGAGGGAGAAGCCATTTTGGTGATGGGTGTGGCAACATCTGCATGATTTGTCATGTTGGTAGGGGTGGCCACTATGCTCTTTGGGCATTATACCGGCTTAGTTGAACAGTTATGGTGAGCAAAACATGTAGATACTTATATATAACGTCTGTATATAGGGCAATAATACCACAAACAGTATTGGTGGGGGATGAAATTTTAGTGCATCTGACCTTGAATGTGTGAGGGGAAGCAGCTGCCACCTGACTGTGTGTGTAGCGACGTCTCTTAGTGCCTGAACTAACTATATCAACTTAGTTGTACAGTTGTGGTGAACAAAATATGTAGATACTTATATATAACTAATGTATATAGTGAATAAAAGCAAAAACAGTATTGTGGGAGGAGAATGTGGGCGAGTGAGGTGTTGAGGGAGTGAGTGGCAGCGAGTGGCTGGCTGGTGTGTGGCGGTCACTCCTCATTGCTTTTTGACTCATAATACCAACTTAGTGGTTCATTATGGTGAACAAAACATGCAGATACTTATATATAACCTGTGTATACAGTGTAATAACCGACAAAGTATTTGTTCACTGTTTGATGAGCATAATAATTGAATCAACAATATGCACACCATATTTTTGAGTACAGTGATGATTCACTCATTTAATTATATAAATATATCACACTACACACTATTGAATAATATTACAGCAAAAAAACTACGAAAAGTCAATCAGACATTGAAATAATTAGGTAATTAACTCTTTGTGGCCACTCCTGCCTGACAGCTGGTGAGCAACAGACCGTCTGGGACGCACGCTGAGTCAGCGCCTGTTTTTTGTCAGACTTCCCCACCCTATAGCGGGCAATATATGCCACTTACGATTTTTTTTTTATTATTTTTCCCGTAATCAAAGAACACAAATTAACAGGTTTAGATTTTTTTTTTTTTTTTTGGTATGCGCCTGTGGGTGACAAATGCTAATTAGCCCTGAGCAACACGAGGGTTAATAAGACAAAGGGCCCTGGGAAACCCCGCGGAAGCTCTGTGGTCCAATGGATGTGACCCTTGAATCCCCCCTCGCTTCGTGCGAGCTTGAAGGTTGCTCTGTCCCCTTGTCTCAGGGTGACATTCACCGGTTGTGCCTCCGCCATGCTGCCTGTTGGGTCGGTGATTCATTTGACCCGGTGTTGTGCGATATTTGTTGTCTGTACGTGCTCCAGTTCACCAAAGCTACTGATACTGATATGAGGGTGCAGGAAGCTGCTGCGTTGCATGCTAGGTTTAGGTCGCTGCAATGTGCTAGGTTGGTTGCGGCCCCAGATGCCCCGAGACTGCCCCGTTTTGATTATAGGGACCTGGACTTGGGGGTGGGAGTCGCTTCGGCTCTGGTTCCGTCCGCCCCTTCTGTTGTGCATCTGGTGCCTTCCCCCCCCCCCCACCCCCCCTTGCTTCTGGCTCCTAAGTGTCTGAGGGTTTCGGAGTCGGCAGGGTCTAGTTGGTGTTGAGACTCGGGCGGTCTCGAGGGAATCCCCTTCTGGGGTTGCAGCAGTGGTATTTGAGCCTGATCCTCTTGCCGGAGCTTCTGGGCCTGACAAGTGGGCCCCCTTTGTTCTGGCTTTTTTGGAGGTCCCACTTCTTCCTTGGAGGCGTGGGGTTTGGAGGCCGGCTCGGCGCCGGGTTCTCAGAATGGGGTTTCTGAGGCAGGGGAGGGGGTTGACTTGGTGGCCTTGGGCCCCGTTGGACCCTGCCTGGGGTTTTCTGCCCTCAAAGCGGGGCTTAGTGTTACAGGGTGAAGGGTTCACTTTCGAACCCTCCTCGTATGATTTGGATTTGGTGTCTACCCCTCAGGATGGATACGTTCAGGATGGATACGCGCGCATTTGTGTAAGGATCATCTTGTACGTACTGGGTTCATTATGAAGTTCCGGAGTCATCCTGGTTGGCAGACTGCCCACTCTTTTTGTTGGAGGCTTGGCACACATTCTGTCGGTCCCATGCACTTGAGTGGATGGGACCTGCCCTTCCGCAGGATGTTTATGTGATGCAGCTTCATGTGCAGGTTCCCTCCCTTTCGGCTGCCTTGGTTGCAGAGGATTTGCGTACTCGTGGCCGGCTGGATTCGGTCCTGCATTTCTTTTCCCTCGAACCGTCCTTGGATTGGCTTGAGGTAGATGTGGGGGCACTTGGGGCCGCTGCTGCGTCTGGTGCGCTGCCCTCAGCGGTGCAGGCGTCGTCTGCCTTGTTGAAGCTGTTCGCACCGCTCCTGCGGGATGCTGTATTGCGGTTTTATGCTTCTTTCCTTGCGTGTCGGCAGGTGGTGCTTGCTTCTTCCTTGGAATCCACGTGGGCCCTGTCTCTTAGGTTGTCCTCACCTTTTTGCCCATTGCTGTTAGAGTCTGCGGTGGTACAGTATCTGCAGGCGGCTTCAGTTAGTTGTCGGCCTATGTCGGACTTGTTGGTGCTTCGGGGGGCTCGTGGAGGGACTTCCCGTAAAAGTTATGCCAGGGGCTCGGTGTTCCTTCCGTCACAGTAGGCCAGTGGTGCCAGATTCAGGGCAAGTGCAGCCTTCAGTTCTGTCTGTT
Source organism: Procambarus clarkii (assembly GCF_040958095.1). Classification (NCBI taxonomy): domain Eukaryota; kingdom Metazoa; phylum Arthropoda; class Malacostraca; order Decapoda; family Cambaridae; genus Procambarus; species Procambarus clarkii. The sequence continues at coordinate 40,684,909 of NC_091186.1, read as the reverse complement.
TCTGGTCGGCGCGGGAATCACCCTGTGTGCCACTTAAGTTCTTGTAAGGTGTGTTGGTCCTTTCGCGGTTTGTCCCATTGAAAGGGAGATGGGGAGGAGGCTCGCTCTGTTCGCTCGTGCCTGGTCCTACGATTTGTAGGCTTTATGGGTCATTTCGTACTGCCTGTGGTGACGTTGGATGGCCCCCCCTCCCTTGGGGGGCTTGGGGCTCGCAGGGCAGGCCTCTTCTCCTGCACTCTGTCATGTCGTCTTGGAGTGGGTTCGCTTGGCCGTGGTCGAAAGACCTCATCCCTCAGGTGGGTTTCCCGCCTGTTTCCGGTCCCAAAACGGGACTGCGCAGACCTCTGGTTCATTCTGGACTTGTCCCATCTGAACCCGTGGGTTTATTGCCCCTTCTTCTGGATGACTACTCTGTTCCAGGTCCGTCTTCTGTTGGAGCAGAGCACTTGGATGGTGTCCCTGGACCTCAAGGACACATATTGGCACGTCCCGGTTCATCCAAGGTTCAGGGATTGGCTCTGTTTTGCTGTGGGGTGTCAAGGTTACTGCTTTCGTTGCCTTCCGTTCAGCTTGAATCTGGTGCCTTGCGTATTCACTCGCCTTACTCGGGTCGTGGTGGCTCGGCTGCATCTGTTAGGTGTTGGGGTTCTGGCCTACCTCGACGACTGGCTGGCTTGGGCTCTGAGTCAGTCACCAGGGATTTGGTTCTTTCCAAGCTCGCTGGGTTCGGGTTCTTGGTGAACTCGAGGAAGTCCTATCTGGTTCCCTCTCAGGTCGGTCTTGACTGGGTCTTGTGTGGGACGCTTGTTATGCTTCCTTGTCTCTTCCTCTGGTGACTCTGCTTCACTTGTGTTCCTGCCTTCATCTGTTCCTGAGGGACTTCCGGATCATGCAGCAGTTGCTCAAGAGTTTGTGCAGGAGCCTGAACTTTGCCATGATGGTCTACCCGCCAAGTCAGGTGTGGCTTTGTAGGCTGTTCTGGTTTCTTCGTGGACGTCTCTTTTTGCCTCTCTCGTGACCGCTGGGTTCGGCCTCTGAGGACTTTGTGTCAGTTGTTGCGACGCCGGCTTCCTCTTCGGGGTTTTCGGGGCTCAGTGCCTTGGCGCCTACCAGAGCCCTCGCTAAATGTGTTCATGAACGCGTCTCTTGGCTGGGGCTTTGTGACCAGTGCTCACCAGGTTGGCCAGGGGCGGTGGAGTCTGTTCTTCTGTTTAGCCCACAGCACAGTGCGGAAGTTCACGGCGGTGTGGATGTCGCTCCGGAGGGTTTGGGTCGCTCGCGGATCAATGACCAGGCTCCATTCGGACTGTTCCCCAGTTGTTCATTGTCTGAACTGTGGGGGTTCCTTGCAGTCCTTGGCTCTTTGGTGCTGGTCACTTCGGGTGACTCGTCTGCTGAGTTCTTGGGATTTGGCTCTCCTGGCAGTTCACGTTTGGGGGGGTGTCTAATGTCTTGGCGAACGGCCTGTCCTGGTTCATTTCCCTGTCCACAGAATGGACAGTCGACGCCAGCTCGTTCAGTTGGCTCTGCCAGACGTTCGGGCCTCTGGAAGTGGATCTCTTTGCGTCAGCGTGGTCGAGGCATCTCCCAGTATCCATGGTGCCCTTCCCTGACTGCGAGGCCGTCAGGGTCAATGCCTTCCGGCTGGACTGGGCATGGTGGGGTTACATGTACTTCTTTTCCCCGATTCAGCTGTTGCTCCAGGTCCTGGCTCGCTTGGAGACTTTCTAGGGGAGAGTTGTCCTTCTGGCTTCTTGGTGGCCGGCCCAGCCTTGGTTCAGGCACTGCTTGCTCGGTGTCCAAACCCGAGGGTCTTCCCATGGCTCTGCCTCTTTCAGCAGATCAGTCCATCCGCGTTTGGTGTTTTTGACTCGAGTCTATCATCACTTGTATGGTGCGCAGGTGGCTTTGTTGTTGGTCTACCACCTGCGTGCTTCGTCTCGGAGACAGTATGAAGTTTCCTGGCAGTCCTTCCATTTTTTCCTATCATTGCATAGGTGTTTTTCGATCTCTAATAGGGTTGTCTTGTCCTTCCATTCGTGGTTGTTATAAGGACTGTCATCTTATGCCAAATTTTCTTTTTATGGACCGTCATCTTATGCCGAATACTGTCAGCTCGTACCGAGCAGCACTGGCGGAGCTGTTTCAGCTTGCTTTCGGTGTTGATGTTACTTCTGCCCCGTTCCACAAGCTGTCTTGTGCATTGTTTCACCTCCAGCCTGCTCATGCGTCTCCTGAGCCCGTCTGGTCTTTGGACCGGGTGCTCTCGTTTCTCTCTTCTCCTTGGCTTGTTGTGGCCCCTTCCATTTAGGATTGTTTTTCCAAGGCACTTTTCCTGTTGGCATTGGCCTCGGGGGGGGTTGGGTCGGGGAGTTTCATGCTCTTCTCTGGTGCAGGGGTTTCTACTCTTTTGGTGCTGGTGGTCGTTTTGTTCGGTTGCAACATCTCCTTTTCTGGGGAAGAATTAGACAGCTGCATTCCGGAGGAGGCCTTGGGTCGTTGGTGCTTGGCACCACGGCTTCGGTGACCAGGGATGCGCTTTGGGTTGATCCGGTTTTTCTTCTTCCCTGTTGCCGAGCTCAGGTCTCTCAGGTCGTTCGTAGGGTTATTAAATCTAGCCAGCCTGCAGTCTATTCCTGTGTCCACAACGTTCGTAAGTTTGCTGCTTTGGCTGCCATCATTGGCAACATGTCTTTGGTTGACATTCTGGCCAGGGGTTTTTGGAGGTCGAACAGGGTCCTGGCAGATCGCTACCTGATGAATGTCCCAGGGCTTGGTCGGGCCTGCGTTGCATTGGGTCGGCGGTTGCAGCCAGTTGTCTCGACTTCGCATTGAGGAGTGAGAACGGACCACCTCTCACGTAAGTCCCTGTTTTTTCCATATCTTTGGGTAGTTAGCTCTGGGGAGTGGACGGGGCACCCCCCCCCCAGAAAACCAGCATTGCATGTAATGAAACGCATTTTTCTGGGTGAGTCCCGGAGGCTCCCCGGCATTTCTCCCACCCTCGGTCGGCGGTGTTTTTTTGCATTTTTTGACATCCAGTGTAAGAACTGAATGTTGGATTGCCGGCGCGAGGGTCTGGGGCTTCCCCTTTCCCCTCCCGGGGGGGGGGGAGTTGCGCAGACAGCAGGGCGGCAACATGATGACGTCAAGCCCGTTTGTAATTTTCGTTTCTGGAGTTCTGTCCATTCATTTGACTTTTGGTAGCAATAGTTTCACCAGAATAGGGGTTTGTTTTGGGGCACCTACCTTTCTAGGTGCCTGTCCCGGTCGATGACAGATATAGAATCCTCCCAACTGCATGGGGGTTTCTATAGGCCATTGCTCCTCATGCCTCTCTGAGGAGGCCAGGTTCTGGCTCGTGGTCCCCAGTAGGCAAGAACTCCAAGCACATTGACTGATGCCATAAAGTTATACACATCCATTCAGCCTAGACAGCTCCGGGGAGCCTCTGGGACTCAACCAGAAAATGGCGTTTCATTACATACAACGCTGGTGTTTTGTTGTAAATACATCTTACCTTGAGGTTACCTTGAGGTGCTTCCGGGGCTTAGCGTCCCCGTGGCCTGGTCGTCGACCAGGCCTCCTGGTTGCTGGACTGATCAACCAGGCTGTTCGACGCAGCTGCTCGCAGCCTGATGTATGAGTCACAGCCTGATTGATCAGGTATCCTTTGGAGGTGCTTATCCAGTTCTCTCTTGAACACTGTGAGGTGTCAGCCAGTTATGCCCCTTATGTATAGTGGAAGCGTGTTGAACAGTCTTGGGCCTCTGATGTTGATAGAGTTCTCTCTCAGAGTACCTGTTGCACCTCTACTTTTCAACGGGGGTATTCTGCACATCCTGCCATGTCTTCTGGTCTCATGTGATGTTATTTCTGTGTGCAGGTTTGGGACCAGCCCCTCAATTATTTTCCACGTGTAAATTATTATGTATCTCTCCCGCCTGCGCTCAAGGGAGTACAGATTTAGGCTCTTTAGTCGGTCCCAGTAATTTAGATGTTTTACTGAGTGGATTCTAGCAGTAGAGGATCTCTGCACGCTCTCCAGGTCAGCAATTTCTCCAGCTTTGAAAGGGGCTGTCATTGTGCAGCAGTACTCCGCTCTAGAGAGCACAAGTGTTTTGAAAAGCATCATCATCGGTATAGCATCTCTAGTGTGAAAAGTTCTTGTTATCCAACCTGTCATCTAGCTAAATCCTGTTATCCAACCTGTCATCTAGCTAAATCAAATATTCTTTTCCACAGGATAACAAGCCAGAGGAATGTTCAGTGTGTTATAATGATTATGATGACAATCAGCTACGGCCTCGCAATCTGCCGTGCGGCCACACATTCTGCTCCCAGTGTATTGACAATGCTATTAAGAATAGTCAGCTGTCCTGCCCCAGCTGCCGTGCCGAGCACGCTGCCACAGCTGCTACTCAGTTCCCAATTTGCTATGCTGTGGAGGCTTTTGTTAGGAAACTCAAAAATATCCAGCTAACAACTGAGGAAGTAGTGCAAGCAAAACCTTATGAAGGTCCCGCCAGAGGCATCAGTAAGAAGTTACGTTCCCTGGTGCAGGAGCAGAAGAGCATCATCAGCAGCCTCATTACTAGCTGTGAAGAGGTACTGTCCCAGCTGGGGGAGTACCAGGGGCAGCTGGGGGACTGGAAGACTCACCACCTGCAGCTCCAGGACAGACTCTATGCTCTGGTAGAGCAGAACAAGTCAGCAATGAAGCTCTTGGAACTGGAGGATACCAGTGTGGTGGATATGACAACACAAGGAGAGAAAGGGAAGACTCGGCTGCAGGCCATGTTGGGGAACCTCGACACAGTCAACACCCTACTGGTGGTTGACACAACCATAGGCACAGCTGATGAGTGCAGCATGAAGATAGAAGATTGGCTCCAGAAGTGCCAGGAACTCTTCCCAAATGTCAAGACTGTCCACACCTCAGTGAAGGTACGCTGCTGAAGGTCACATTGTTCTCACCCAACTGTGTGTAGTATTGCCTTTATATAAAATCTTGATATGGAGACACATCAAGATGAGAGTTGACTTTATATATAGGAAACTTTCTGGGGGGAGCCCCATTGGTTCTCTGGAGCTATCCAGGCTGATATGGCTATATTAGCTTTCTGGAATTAGTCATGGTGCATGGAGTTCTTGCCTACCAGGGACCACGAGCCAGAACCTGGCCCCCTTAGAGAGGCACGAGGAGCAATTGCCTATAGAAATCCCCGTGTGGTTGGGAGCATTCTATGCCTGCCATCGACCTGGTCTGGCACCCAGAAAGGTAGGCGCTCCAAAACAAACCCTTATTCTGGTGAAAATATTGCTACCGAAAGCTGAACTCCCCAAACAAAAATTAGCAAACGAGCATGACGTCATCACATTGCCACGCCGCTGTCTGCGCAACCCCTCCCCTTTCCCGGTAGGAGGAGGGGGAGGGGAGAAGCCCCAGACCCCTCACGCTGGTGATCCACCCTTTAGTTCTTGGCTGAAGTGATAATGGTGAGGTCTTGTGCCTCTGACTCCTGAATTTGTCTCAGTTTCTGTGCCTTGAGGCATGGTCTGTCTTTACGGGTGGTGTGTGAGCCAGGAGTAATATTCTTCGGTGCTCGGGCTGCATGCACCTAGGGCCACCTTCCTTAGGTGCTCTGTAAGTACTGCCCTTGGGGCTTGGGGCCACCTTCCACAAGTCTCTTTAGGATCTTCCTCTGCTGAGTCTTTTACTGCTCGATACTTGGTCGCCCTTGGAGTCAACTGGGGTTTTTGTTGCCCTTGTTTGTCTCTGGGTAGGAGGTAGTTTTCATCACTGGTAGCACGGGGGTACTGCACTGATAGTTATCACCTATTATAACGGCTGGCTCTGTTCCGCCTGGGTATGTTGTCCTCTTGCAGGTTTTTTCTTTTGTTTTTGTTTTCCTGCCTGGTGGGTGGGTCTGCCTTTGGTTGGTTGCCCCTATCTATATTTAGGGTATATATACATATCTGTGTTCTTTGTGGTATCCCCTTGCTACGCCCCCTGTGAGTGGACATGTCCTGAGGGTTCAGCTTTTAGAAGTTTGCTTGGTAGTTTTGGGCACCGGTTTACAGTACACTGTCTGGGCTTCCCTTAGCTTGTTACCAAGGTAACAAGGCCCTGGGAAACCCCACGCGGGCTCCGAGGTCCGATGGATGCAACCCTTGAGTCCTCTCTCCGTTTGTGTGAGGTTGATAGTTGCTCTGTCCCCTTGTTACAGGGTGACAAGCTCCAGTTGTGCCTCCACCATGTTGCCTGTCGGGTCGGTGATACTTTTGACCCGGAGTCATGTGACGTTTGTTGTTGGTACATTTTCCAGTTCACCCATGCCACTGATCATGATATGAGGGTGCAGGCAGCAGCTGTTTTGCATGCTAGGTTTAGGCTGCTGCAATGCAATAGGTTAGTTGCTTCCCCGGATGCCCCGAGACTGGTCTGTTTTGGTTTTAGTGACCCGGACTTGGGGGTGGGAGTCACTTCGACTTTGGTTCCGTCCCCCCTCCTTGTCCTTCCCCCCTTCTGTGGAGTGTCCGGTCCCTTGCTTCCAGCTCCAAAACGTCTCAGGGTTTCGGAGTCAGGGCAGGGTCTAATTGGTGTTGAGACTCGGGTCGTTTTGGGGAAGTCCCCTTCCGGGGTGGCGGCGGATCCATTTGAGCCTGGTCTTCTGGTCTAAGCTTGTGGGTCTGACCAGTGGGCCCCTTTCGATCCTGTTCTTTCGGTAGCTCCTGCCAAAAGAACAAACTCCCTCTTAGAAGCGGGGAGTTTGCAGAACGGCTCGGCTCCAGGTCCTCGGAGTGAGGTTCCTGAGTGGGGTGGGGATTGACTTGGGAGCCTTGGGCCCCTTTGGACTCCGCCTGAGTTTTTGTACCCTCGGAGCGGGGCTTGGTGTTGCAAGGAGTGGGGTTCTCCTTCTCTCCTTCCTCGTACGAATTGGATTTGGTGTCTACCCCCTCCCCGGATTACGTTGTGTGTTCCTGTGGGTTTTCTGGGGAGGGAAGGGGGGAGCCCCTACGGCTCCCCGGAGCTATCCAGGCTGATATGGATATTCCTTCCTAACTTTGGCATCAATCAATGTGGGTGGAGTTCTAGGCCTACCAGGGACCATGAGCCAGAACCTGGCCCTCCCCAGGGAGGCACGAAGAGCAATGGCCTATATAAATGCACATGTGATTTGGAGCATTTTATATTTGCCATCGACCGGGACAGGCACCCAGAAAGGTAAGCGCCCCAAAACAAACTCCTGTTCTGGTTAAAAACAAAAAAAATAGACAAACGAGTGGACAGAACTCCCAAAATGAAAACGAGCTAACAAGCATGACGTCACACGAGCCGCCCCGCATATCTGTGCAGCTCTCTCCTCCTCGGGAGAGGGAATGGTGAGCCCCAGACCGCTATGCCCGCGATCCACTCCTTCAGTTCTTTGGCTGATGGGATACAGCATGGTCGTGTGGCTACAGCTCTGGCCTGTTGTTGTGCAGTCCTCTGTTTCAGTAATGCTCTTATGGTGGGGTGCAAGCTGGGAGTAATATTCACAGGTACTCGGGCTGCATGTGCTTAGGGTCACCTTCTGAGTGCCCTGTAAGTACTGCCCTTGGGGCTTGGGGTTCTCTTCCACAAGTCACCTTTGTCCTACCTCTGTTGGTGTTTTGCTGCTTGGCAATTTACCTTCCCGAGTGTTTGGGGGGTTTCCACCCTTGTTTGTTTTGAGGTAAGGGGTAGTTTTTGCGCTGGTAGGGGTGAGGGGTACTGCACAGCTAGTTTTCACCTATAACAGCGGCCGGCTCGGTTTCCTCTGGATACGATGTCCTCTTGCGAGTTTTTCTTTTCTTTTGCCTGGTGGGGGGGGGGGGGGAGTGTGCCTTGGTGTGCCCCCTCCTTTATATTAGGGTTGTTTTTGTTTTGTGTTACTCCCCCTGCTTTGCCCTCGTGAGTGGACATGTCCCGGGGGTTCATCATTTAGCAGTGTTGATTGGTAGCTTAGATGCCGGTTAGCAGTACCCTGCCTGGGGATTACCCTTAGCGGACCTAGTCTAGGGGGCCCCTAGGAAACCCCCGCTGGGGCATTCGGGGTCCAATGGATGAGACCCCTGAGTCCCCTCTCGCTTTGTGTGAGTTTGAGGTTTGCTCTGTCTACTTCTCTCAGGGCAACACCCATTTTTTTTCCTCCGTCATGTTGCCTGTTGGGTCGGTGAGACATTTGGCCCTGAGTCCTACAAGCTTTGCTGCTTGTTTGTGACTCAATTCATCCCATGTGCTGATGACATTATTCAAGTGCAGGTGGCTCACGCGTTGCAGGATAGGTTAGGTTGTTGCAACGCGCTAGGTTGGTTGCTTCCCCGGATACTCCGAGGCTGCCCCATTTTGCTTATAGGGACCCGGACTTTGGGGGTGTTGGTCGCGTCGGCCTTGGTTCAGTCCGTGCCCCCTCGTTCTTCCCCTGCTGTAGTTCATTCGCCCCCCCCCCCCCCCTCATCCATTTACGGCTCCTAAGTGTCTGGAGTCTTCGGGGTCAGGACAGGATTTAGAGGTTTCTGAGACTGGTGGTTTCGGGGGGTTGCCTCTTCTTGGGTTGCTATTTAGGCATTCGAGTTTGTTTCTCCAGCCGTAGCTCCGGGGTCTGACCAGTGGGCTCGCTCTCTTCCAGCTATTTCAGCCTCACCAAGTTTTTCTTGTGAGGCCGGGGGTTTGGAGGACAACTCGCCCCCTCAGGGCCTGATGTGGAGGAGGTTCAAGGGGTTGGGGAAGAGCTGATTTGAGGGCCTTGGGCCTCGTTGGACCCCACCTGGGTTTTCCGACCCACTGGGCTGGGCTTACTGTTACAGGTATTTGTGGTTTTCCTTTCTCCCCCTCTGCTTACGAGTTGGATTTGGGTTCGGGTCCTCCCCGGGGTTCGGTTCCGTGTCCCTGTGAATCCTTCGGTTCCATCCTTCCGGAGGTTTTCGGCTTCCCACGCCTCGCCTACTGAGGTGTGGGGGGGCATTTCAGCTTACCTCCTGCGTGACCCGGAAAATGACTATATAATGGATCCGTCTTCCTTCAGGTCTGGTTCTTCGTCTCCATACAGGGTTCGATGTGAGGTTCCGGATTCGTCCTGGCTTGCGGACTGCCCTTTGTTCTCGCTGGATGCTTGGGACTCCTTCTGTCATACCCACAGGCTTGGGTGGCACAAGGCATTGACTGTGGTCCTGGTTTACTTGAGGGCGATTTTGAGCACCTTAATGAGTGCCTTTTCGCTCCTGCTCTTCCATGGGATGTCCTGGTCTTTGGACAGAGTGTTCTCCTATCTATCATCTCGGTTTCTTGTGGCCCCTTCGGTTCAGGATTGTTTTTCTAAGGCTCTTTTTCCTTTTGGCATTGGCTTCTGGGGGTCGGGCTATGGAGCTCAATGCTCTTCTCCAGCACAGGGGTTTCTGCTCTTATGTTCGTGGTGATAAGTTTGTTCGTATTCAACCGTCTCCTTTTTTTCTGGCGAAGAATGAGACTGCTGGTTTCCGAAAGGGGTCCTTGGGTTGTTGATGCTTGGTTGATCAGGCCAGGGGGTGCATCATCTGTTGTGTCCAGTTGCGGCCCTCTGCCGTTATTTGCATGCCACAGCTTCTGTGTCCGGGGATGCGTTTTGGGTTCATCCGGTTTCCCCTCTTCCCTGTTTTCGGGTACAGGTCTCACAGGTCATCCACAGGGTTATTAAGTCTAGCTAGTCTGCGGTTTATTCCTGTGTCCATGACATTCGTAAATTTGCTGCTCTTGGTGCCGTCTTTGGTAACATGTCCTGGACTGACATTAGGACACTGGGTTTTTGGCGGTTGAACAGGGTCCTGGCTGCATGCTACCTCGTTAACGTTCCTGGGCCTAGTTGGGCCTGTGTCGCTTTGGGTCGGTGGCTGCAGCCTGTCTCAACTTCGAGTTGAGATGTGGAACACTGACCGCCTCCAAGCAACAGCCTAGTGGACCATGCTCTTACAAGTCAAATAGTTCTCCTCCCCAAGCACGCCGGGCTCCTCCCCAAGCACGCCGGGCTCCTCCCCAAGCACGCCGGGCTCCTCCCCAAGCACGCCGGGCTCCTCCCCAAGCACGCCGGGCTCCTCCCCAAGCACGCCGGGCTCCTCCCCAAGCACGCCGGGCTCCTCCCCAAGCACGCCGGGCTCCTCCCCAAGCACGCCGGGCTCCTCCCCAAGCATGCCGGGCTCCTCCCCAAGCACGCCGGGCTCCTCCCCAAGCACGCCGGGGCTTGGGGAGTAGAACTATTCCCAGAACCCAATCAAGCAGGTATCCCGGGTAAGTCCCCTTCTTTCTTTTTAGTCTCTGGTGAAGTTGCTCCGGGGAGCCGTAGGGGCTACCCCTCAGAACACCAGCGTTGAATGTAATGAAGCACCATTTTCTGGGTAAGTCCCGGAGGCTCCCTGGCAACCCTCCCTTTCTCCGGTCGGCAGTTTTTGCATATTTTAACATCCAGCCTCAGAACTTTAGGGTGGATCGCCGATGTGGGTGTCTGGGGCTTCCCCTTCCCCCTCTTGGGGAGGGGGGATCTGTGCAGACATGCAATGTGGCTCGTGTGACGTCATGCTTGTTTGATCGTTTTCATTTGGGGGGAAGGGGTTCTGTCCACTCGCTTGTCTAATTTCGTTGTTTTTAACCAGAATAGGGGTTTGTTTTGAGGTGCTTGCCTCTCTGGGTGCCTGTCCCAGTCGATGGCAGATATAGATTGCTCCAAATCACATGTGCATTTCTATACGCCATTGGTCTTTGTGCCTCTCTGAGGGGGGCCATGTTCTGGCTCGTGGATCCTGGTAGGCAAGAACTCCATGCACATTGATGCCAGAAAGCTAATATATCCATATCAGCTTGGATATCTGTGGGGAGCCTCCGGGACTCGCCCAGAAAATGGTGTTTCATTACATTCAACGCTGTTTTTTTGCTCTAGTACCTGAAACATTGTTATTAATAAAGTCAACTGTCATCTTGGTGTTTCTCTACACTGTGGTCAGTGTAGAGAAACACCATTACTTATATTTTCCAGTTACTTTACTCAGAGCCAGATATTTCATTATAGTCCAGTTACTTTACTCAGAGCCTGATGCTTCATTATAGTCCAGTTACTTTACTCAGAGCCTGATGCTTCATTATAGTCCAGTTACTTTACTCAGAGCCTGATGCTTCATTATAGTCCAGTTACTTTACTCAGGGCCTGATGCTTCATTATAGTCCAGTTACTTTACTCAGAGCCTGATGCTTCATTATAGTCCAGTTACTTTACTCAGAGCCTGATGCTTCATTATAGTCCAGTTACTTTACTCAGAGCCTGATGCTTCATTATAGTCCAGTTACTTTACTCAGGGCCTGGTGCTTCATTATAGTCCAGTTACTTTACTCAGAGCCTGATGCTTCATTATAGTCCAGTTACTTTACTCAGAGCCTGATGCTTCATTATAGTCCAGTTACTTTACTCAGAGCCTGATGCTTCATTATAGTTCAGTTACTTTACTCAGAGCCTGATGCTTCATTATAGTCCAGTTACTTTACTCAGAGCCTGATGCTTCATTATAGTCCAGTTACTTTACTCAGAGCCTGATGCTTCATTATAGTCCAGTTACTTTACTCAGAGCCTGATGCTTCATTATAGTCCAGTTACTTTACTCAGAGCCTGATGTTTCATTATAGTCCAGTTACTTTACTCAGAGCCTGATGCTTCATTATAGTCCAGGTTCCACATTAATGTTTGTGTCGGTAATGACAGGTGCAGGAGACCATCAGGGAGGCCCTGGAGATGATGACCACAGAGACAGGTGCCACAGGTGACCCCGTACACCTGGGAGACTCAGCCTCCACCATTAATGTTTGTGTTGGTAATGACAGGTGCAGGAGACCATCAGGGAGGCCCTGGAGATGATGACCACAGAGACAGGTGCCACAGATGACCCCGTACACCTGGGAGACTCAGCCTCCACCATTAATGTTTGTGTTGGTAATGACAGGTGCAGGACACCATCAGGGAGGCCCTGGAGATGATGACCACAGAGACAGGTGCCACAGCTGACCCCGTACACCTGGGAGACTCAGCCTCCACCATTAATGTTTGTGTTGGTAATGACAGGTGCAGGAGACCATCAGGGAGGCCCTGGAGATGATGACCACAGAGACAGGTGCCACAGGTGACCCCGTACACCTGGGAGACTCAGCCTCCAGCATCATGGATAAAGTTCAGCAAATCACTGGAGAGATCCCCCGGAAGCAATTAACAGTAAGTGTTTTATTTTCGCTCATAGGTCATATCACAAGATATTGAGTTGCGTTTTGAGGAGAGGAAGCCTGTTCTTAGGTTTATCGAGGTTCCCCAAGGTCAACTACTGACTTTCCTTAACATACAATGCACAATAGTTGCCTAACTCCTGGATAAATATTTACTGGTAGGTGAACAGAGGCAACAGGTAAAAAGAAACATGTGAACCATTTCTGGCCTGCATGGTGACTGAACCCGTGATCCTCTATTGAACCCGGGATCCTGGCCCCCTCACAGAGGCACAGAGAGCGGGTGACACTCCACCAACCTAACGGGAAAGCATCCAGGAAGACAGTGAACCAAAACAGACCACTGATGGGTTCGAAGAGACTGAAGCCTTGAAACTGCCAACAAACTCCCAAACAATGCCAGCACCAACCTCCAGCCAGTAGAGGGGGGCTGGAGGTACAGGTCCAGCACCAACCCCCCTGCCAGTAGAGGGGGGCTAGAGCTACAGGTCCAGCATCAACGCCCCTGCCAGAAGAGGGGGGCTGGAGGTACAGGTCCAGCACCAACCCCCTCTGCCAATAGAGGGGGGCTGGAGCTACAGGTCTAGCACCAGCCCCTTTGCCAGTAGAGGGGGGGCTGGAGCTACAGGTCCAGCATCAACCCCCTGCCGGTAGAGGGGAGCTGGAGCTACAGGTCCAGCACCATCCCCCTGCCAGTAGAGGGGGGCTGGAGCTACAGGTCCAGCACCATCCCCCTTCCAGTAGAGGGGGGCTGGAGCTACAGGTCCAGCACCAACCCCCTGCCAATAGAGGAGGGGGCTGGAGTTACAGGTCCAGCACCAACCCCCTGCCAGTAGAGGGAGGCTGGAGCTACAGGTCCAGCACCAACCTCCTGCCAGTAGAGGGGGGGCTGGAGCTACAGGTCTAGCATCAACCCCCTGCCAGTAGAGGGGGGGGGGGCTGGAGCTACAGGTCTAGCACCAACCCCCTGCCAGTAGAGGGAGGCTGGAGCTACAGGTCCAGCACCCAACCCCCTGCCAGTAGAGGGAGGCTGGAGCTACAGGTCCAGCACCAACCCCCTGCCAGTAGAGGGAGGTTGGAGCTACAGGTCCAGCACCAACCCTCTGCCAGTAGAGGGAGGCTGGAGCTATTGGTCCTGCACCAACCCCCTGCCAGTAGAGGGGTGGGGGGCTGGAGCTACAGGTTCACCACCAACCCCCTGCCAGTAGAGGGGGGCCGGGAGCTACAAGTCTAGCACCAACCCCCTGCCAGTAGAGGGAGGCCTTGAGCTACAGGTCTAGCACCAAACCCCTGCCAGTAGAAGGGAGGCTGGAGTTTCAGGTCTAGCACCAACCCCCTGCCAGTAGAGGGGGGCTGGAGCTACAGGTCCAGCACCAACCCCCTGCTAGTAGAGATGGGCTGGGGCTACAGGTCTAGCACCAACCAACTGACAGTAGAGGGGGGGCTGGAGCTACAGGTCCAGCACCAACCCCTGCCAGTAGAGGGGGGCTGGAGCTACAGGTCCAGCACCAACCCGGCAAACACACACCGAAACTACAACGTTGGTACAACGTTCGAACAAGTTTTAACACCTCCTAACCAGTTATAACAACCAATATAGCAAGTTGTAACAACGTTCTAATACGTCATAAACACGTTAAGCCAAGATGTAGCAACTTTATTACAAGTTGTAAGATGCGGAAAATAGAGACAGTTTCGGTTTGTGTTTCCAGGGAACCCCCTGCCAGTAGAGGTGGGCTGTAGCTACAGGTCCAACACCAACCCCCGGCTAGTAGAGGGGGGCTGGAGCTACAGGTTCAGCACCAACCCTCCTGCTAGTAGAGGGGGGGCTTGAGCTATTGGTCTAGCACCAACCCCATGCCAGTAGAGGGGGGGCTGGAGGTACAGGTCCAGCACCCCCCCCCCCCCTTTGCTATTAGAGGGGGCTGGAGCTATTGGTCTAGCACCAACCCCAGGGCAGTAGAGGGAGGCTGGTGTAATGATCTGGGGCTCAGATCATTAGTTCTCCCTTCTCCCCTCCTTTCCCTCTCCTTCTCCCCTCCTTTCTTTCTCCCTCTCCACTCCTTCCTTCTCCCCTCCCCTTGGTCGCCATTTTTCTCCTCCTTGCCCCCCCCCCCTGTCGCCCATTTGTCAGGGTCAAGAGGTTGACCTGAGGATGGTCTTGGATACCTTTGGCTTCTCCCACTCAGATTTTCCCTCTCCATCCCCTCTCATTTCCTCTCTTCCCTCTCAGCGGTCCCTTCCCCATACCAGGCAGAGTCAAATGTCCCTACCCTTGATCTTAGAGGAGACAGGCTTGAACATAATTTATCAGTTGGTAAACATTGCTCGCAGGTGCACTGGGGCTCCATAGAGGCGCCTTGTTTCCCTTCTCATAGCTGGGGAGAGGTGACTCAATCTTCAGGAATTCATTTAGCTTTCCACGGCAGATCAGTGAAGGTGATTGGCTTGAGATAAGGGCCAAGTCCTTATTGGCCCTAGAGAGCCAGACCTCAGGCCTAAGTGTTAAATGGTTGGCCATTGCCAAAATAATGGGTGGAGCCCTGGGACTATATTAGATGGTGGGAGGAGTAATCCTTCCCAGCAATAAGCTAGTAAAACAAAATTTCATCAGTGTGTCTTGGGAGTGTGTTCGGGACTGGAGGGCCGCAAGCCCGTATCCTAGGGACTGAGGGCAGCCATCAACATCTTGGCCGTAGTGCGGTTATTTAAGGTATGGTGCACTTGTGTTCATGTCCTCGGTAAATATCCATTGTGCCTCTAAGGGAATAGAATAGGGTATATGTTCAAATTGTCTTAATTTACATGTTTCATAAAATAAATTGTATAACTTGTCCAGTGGTATTCACTTAACTCCCCTTTGATATATTTTGCTACTTTGTCATTTTTAGGTGTTGTATTGGAAGCCCCAGGTTCTCCTACAATTAATCGATACTAAAGTTGCCCTTGGATTTAAATAAGTAACGTAAATTACACAAACTAATTTTCCAAAATTTAATACTGAAATTCATACTACCCTTGGAGTCCCATGGTTACTGATGCCTTGCCTTCCTGGGGGATCGGTGAGACACATTCAGGTATGGTTGGTCAGGAAGGTGGTGGCAGTGTCTAATGATTTTTGTTATTGTTTTTTTTTAACGAATAACCCTTGTCCTTGTTGTATTTTCCTCATTTAATATTCCTCTTATATACGTGGCAGTCCAGCGTGGGGTCATACTGGACTGTAACAGTGTTGAGCTGGGGTATTGAGTGAAGAGAGAAAGAGATTTACAACAGAGAGCGTGCAGTACGTTTACGAGAGATCACAAGATAACAGGGTTAATACTGGGGAACATTGGGTTATTACACTGGAGCTACAGGTCCAGCACCAACCCCCTGCCAGTAGAGAGGGGCTGGAGCTACAGGTCCAGCACCAACCCACTGCCAATAGAAGACGACTGGAGCTACAGGACCAGCACCAACCCCCTGCCAGTAGAGGTGGGCTGGAGCTACAGGTCCTGCACCAACTCCCTGCCAGTAGAGGTGGGCTGGAGCTACAGGTCCAGCACCAACCCCCTGCCAGTAGTGGGAGGCTGGAGCTAAATGTCCAGCACCAACCCCCTGCCAGTAGAGGGCGGGGGCTGGAGCAACAGGTCCAGCACCAACCCCTTGCCAGTAGAGAAGGGCTGGAGCTACAGGTCTAGCACCAACCCTCTGCCAGTAGAAGGGTGGCGCTGGAGCCACAGGTCCAGCACCCATCCCCTACCATTAGAGGTGGGGCTGGTGCTTCAGGTCCAGCACCAACCCCCTGCCTGTAGAAGGGAGCTGGAGCTACAGGTTCAGCACCAACGCCGTGCCTGTAGAGGTGTTCTGGAGCTACAGGTCCAGTATCAACCCTCTGCCAGTAGAGGGGGCTGGAGCTACAGGTCTAGAACCAACCCCCTGCCAGTAGAGGGGGGGCTGTAGCTACAGGTCCAACACCAACCCCCGGCTAGTAGAGGAAGGGCTGGAGCTACAGGTCCAACACCAACTCCCCCCCCCCCCACCTTCCATTAGAGGGGAGGTGGGGGGCAGGAGCTACAGGTCCAGCACCAACGCCTCTGCCAGTAGAGGGGGGGGCTGGAGCTATAGGTCCAGAACCAACCCCCTGCCAGTTGAGGGGAGCTGGAGCTACAGGTCCAGCACCAACCCCCTGCCAGTAGAGGGCGGGGAGGCTGGAGATACAGGTCCAGCACAACCCCCCCTGCCAGTAGAAGGGGGCTAGAGCTACAGGCCCAGCACCAACCCCCTGCCAGTTGAAAAGAGCTGGAGCTACAGGTCCAGCACAAACCCCTCTGCCAGTATAAGGGGGAAGGGGGCTGGAGCTACAGGCCCAGCACCGACCCCCTACCACTTGAGGAGAGCTGGAGCTACAGGTCCAGCACCAACTCAATGCCAGTAGAGGAAGCGCTGGAGCTACAGGTCCAACACGAACCCCGGCAAGTAGAGGGGGTCTGGAGCTACAGGTCCAGCACCAACCCCCTGCCAGTAGAAGGGAGGTCGGACCTACTGGTCCAGCACCAACCCCCTGCCAGTAGAGGGGTGCAGGAGCTACAGGTCCAGCACCTACCCCCCTGCCAGTAGAGGGGGGGGGGCTGGAGCTACAGGTCCAACACCAACCCCCCTGCCAGTATAGTAAGGGCTGGAGCTACAGGTCCCACACCAACCCCCTGCCAAGTAAAGGGGGGCTGGAGCTACAGTTCCAGCACCACCCCCTGCCAGTAGAGGGGGTGGAGCTACAGGTTCAGCACAAATCCCCCTGCCAGTAGAAGGGGGCTGGAGCTACAGGTCCAGCACCAACCCCCTATCAGTAAAGTGGGGCTGGAGCTATAGGTTCAGCACCAACCCCTTGCTAGTAGAGGGGGTGGAGCTACAGGTTCAGCACAAATCCCCTGCCAGTAGAGTGGGGGCTGGAGCTGCAGGTCCGGCACCAACTCCCTGCCAGTAGAAGGGGGCTGAAGCTACAGGTCTAGCATCAACCCCCTGCCAGTATAGTAAGGGCTGGAGCTACAGGTCCCGCACCAACCCCCTGCCAGTAAAGGGGGGCTGGAGCTACAGTTCCAGCACCAACCCCCTGCCTGTAGAGGGGGGTCTGGAGCTACAGGTCCAACACCAACCCGATGCTAGTAGAGAGGGGGCTGGAGCTACAGGTCCAGCAGCAAACCCCTGTCATTAGAAGGGGGCTGGAGATACAGGTCCAGAACCAACCCCCTGCCAGTAGAAGGGGGCTGGAGCTACAGGTCCATGCATCAACCTTCTGCCTGTAGAGGGGGTCTGGAGGCTACAGGTCCAACACCAACCCGATGCTAGTAGAGAGGGGGCTGGAGCTACAGGTCCAGCAGCAAACCCCTGTCATTAGATGGGGGCTGGAGCTACAGGTCCAGCACAAACTCCTCCCCCCCCCCTTCCATTAGATGTGGGCGTGGGGGCTGGAGCTACAGGCCCAGCACCATCCACCTGCAGTAGAGGGGAGCTGGAGCTACATGTCCAACACTAACCCGATGCTAGTAGAGGGGGGCTGGAGTTACAGGTCCAGCAGCAAACCCTGCCAGTAGAGGGGGCTGAAGCTACAGGTCCAGCACCAACCCCCTGCCAGTAGAGGGGGGCTGAAGCTGCAGGTCCAGCACCAACCCCCTACCAGCAGAGGGGGGCTGGAGCTACAGGTCCAGCACCAATCCCTTGCCAGTAGAGGGGGGCTGGAGCTACAGGTTCAGCACAAACCTCCTGCCAGTAGAGGGTAGCTAGAACTACAGGACCAGCACCAACCCCTGCCAGTAGAGTGGGGGCTGGATCTGCAGGTCCAGCACCAACCCCCTGCCAGTAGAGGGGGGCTGGAGAACAGGTCAAGCACCAACCCGCTGCCAATAGAGGGGGCTGTAGCTACAGGTCCAACACCTGAAGCTAACCCCCTGCCAATAGAGAGGGGTGGGAGCTACAGGTCCATCACCAACCCTCTGCCAGTAGAGGAGGGGCAAGAGCTACAGGTCCAGCACGAACCTCCTGCCAGTTAGAGGGGGGCTGGAGCTACAGGTCCAGCACCAACCCTCTGCCAGTAGAGGGGGGCTGAAGCTACTGTCCAGCACCAACCCACTGCCAGTAGAGGGGGGGGCTGGAGCTACAGGTCCAGCACCAACCCCCTGTCAATAGAGGGGGGGGGCTTGAGCTACAGGTCCAGCACCAACCCTCTGCCAGTAGAGGGGGAGGCTGGAGCTACAGGTCCAGCACGAACCTCCTGCCAGTAGAGGGGGGCTGGAGCTACAGGTCCAGCACCAACCCTCTGCCAGTAGAGGGGGGCTGAAGCTACTGGTCCAGCACCAACCACTGCCAGTAGAGGGGGGGCTGGAGCTACAGGTCCAGCGCCAACCCTCTGCCAGTAGAGGGGGGCTGGAGCTACAGGTCCAGCACGAACCCCTGCCAGTAGAGGGTGGCTGGAGCTACAGGTCCAGCACCAACCCTCTGCCAGTAGAAGGGAGCTGGAGCTATAGGTCCATCACGAACCCCCCTGCCAGTAAAGGGGGGGGGGGGTCCAGCACCAACCCCTCTGCCAGTAGAGGGGGGGCTGACGCTACAGGTCCAGCACCAAACCCACTGCCAGTAGAGGGCGGGGCTGAACGCTACAGGTCCAGCACCAACCCACTGCCAATAGAGGGGGGGGCTGACGCTACAGGTCCAGCACCAACCCACTGCCAGTAGAGGAGGGGCTGACGCTACAGGTCCAGCAACCAATTCCCCTACCAGTAAAGGGGGGGGGGCTGTAGCATCCAGCACCAACAGGTCCAGCACCAAACCCCTTGCCAGTAGAGGGGGCTGGAGCTACAGGTCCAGCACCAACCTACTGCCAGTAGAGGGGGGCTGCAGCTACAAGTTCAGCACCAACCCCTTGCCAGTAGAGGGGGCTGGAGCTACAGGTCCAGCACCAACCCCTTGCCAGTAGAGAGGGCTGGAGCTACAGGTCCAGCACCAACCTACTGCCAGTAGAGGGGGGCTGGAGCTACAGGTCCAGCACCAACCCCTACCCAGTAGAGGGGGGCTGGAGCTACAGGTCTAGCACCAACCCCCTGCCAGTAGAGGGGTGCTGGCGCTACAGGTCCAGCACCAACCCCCAGCCAGTGGAGGGGAGCTGGAGCTACAGGTCCCAGCACCAACCCCCAGCCAGTGGAGGGGGGCTGGAGCTACAGGTCCAGCACCAACCCCCAGCCAGTGGAAGGGGGCTGGAGCTACAGGTCCAGCACCAACCCCTTGCCAGTAGAGGGTGGCTGGAGCTACAGGTCCAGAACAATCCACTGCCAGTAGATGGGGGGCTGGACCTACAGGTTCAGCACCAACCCCCTTGCCAGTAGAAGGGGGCTGGAGCTACATGTTCAGCACCATCCCCCAGCCAGTAGAGGGGGGGGGCTGGAGCTACAGGTCCAGCATCACCCCCTGCCAGTAGAGGGAGGCCTTGAACTACAGGTCTAGCACCAACCCCCTGCCAGCAAAGGGTGCTGGCGCTACAGGTCCAGCACCAACCTCCTGCCAGTAGAGGGGTGCTGGTGCTACAGGTCCAGCACCAACCCCCTGCCAGTAGAGGGGGCTGGAGCTACAGGTCCAGCACCAACCCCTGCCAGTAGAGAGGGCTGGTGCTACAGGTCCAGCACTAACCCCGTACCTGTAGAGGGGGGCTGGAGCTTCAGGTTCAGCACCAACCCCCTGCCTGTAGAGGTGGGCTGTAGCAACAGTCCCAACACCAACCCCTTGCCAGTAGAGGGGGGCTGGAGCTACAGGTCCAGCACCAACTCCTGCCAGTAGAGGGGGCAGGAGCTACAGGTCCAGCACTAACCCCCAGCCAGTGGAGGGGGGCTGGAGCTACAGGTCCAGCACCAACCCCTTGCCAGTAGAGGGAGGCTGGAGCTACAGGTCCAGCACCAACCCACTGCCAGTAGAGGGGGGCTGGAGCTACAGGGTCAGCACCATCCCCCAGCCAGTAGAGGGGGGGCTGGAGCTACAGGTCCAGCACCAACCCCCAGCCAGTAGAGTGGAGCTGGAGCTACAGGTCTAGCACCAACCCCCTGCCAGTAGAGGGGGCTGGTGCTACAGGTCCAGCACTAACCCCCTGCCAGTAGAGGGGGCTGGTGCTACAGGTCCAGCACGAACCCCCTGCCAGTAGAGGTGGGCTGTAGCTACAGTCCCAACACCAACCCCCTGCCGGTAGAGGGGGGCTGGAGCTACAGGTCCAGCACCAACCCCTGCCAGTAGAGTAAGGGCTGGAGCTACAGGTCCAGCACCAACCCCCAGCCAGTAGAGGGGGGCTAGAGCTACAGGTCCTGCACCCAACCCCATGCCAGTAGAGGCGGGCTGAAGTTACAAATCCAGCACGAACAACCTGCCAGTAGAGGGGGGCTGGAACTACAGGTTAAGCACCAACCCCCTGCTATAGTAGATAGGGTCTAGCGCTACAGGTCCAGCACCAACCTCCTGACAGTAGAGGGGGGTGGCTGGAGCTACAGGTCCAGCACCAACTCCCTGCTAGTAGAGGGGCTGGAGCTACAGATCCCGCAGCAATCTCTTGCCAGTAGAGGGGGGCTGGAGCTACAGGTCTATCAGCAACTCCCTGCAGTTGAGGGGGCTGGAGCTACCAGGTCCAACACGAACCCCCTGCCAGTAGAGGTGGCTGTAGCTACAGTCCCAACACCAACCCCCTGCCAGTAGAGTGGGGCTGGAGCTACAGGTCCAGCACCAACCCCCTGCCAGTAGAGGGGGCAGGAGCTACAGGTCCAGGACTAACCCTCTGCCAGTAGAGGGAGGGCTGGAACTACAGGTCCAGCACCAACCCCCAGCCAGTAGAGAGGGGCTGGAGCTACAGGTCTAGCACCAACCCCTTGCCAGTAGAGGGGTGCTGGCCCTACAGGTTCAGCACCAACCCCCACGCAGTGAAGGGGGGCTGGAGTATACAGGTCCAGCACCAACCACTGCCAGTAGAGGGGGGCTGGAGCTACAGGTCCAGCACCAACCCCATTGCCAGTAGAAGGGGGCTGGAGCTACAGGTCCAGCACCAACCCCCTACCAGTAAAGTGGTGGCTGGAGCTACAGGTTCAGCACAAATCCCCTGCCAGTAGAGTGGGGGCTGGAACTGCAGGTCCGGCACCAACTCCCTGCCAGTAGAAGGGGCTGAAGCTACAGGTCTAGCATCAACCCCCTGCCAGTATAGTAAGGGGCTGGAACTACAGGTCCCGCACCAACCCCCTGCCAGTAAAGGGGGGGCTGAGATACAGTTCCAGCACAAACCCCCTGCCTGTAGAGGGGGCTGGTGCTACAGGTCCAGCACCAACCCCCTGCTAGTAGAGGGGGACTGGAGTTTACAGGTCCAGCACAAACTCCTCCCCCCCCCTTCCATTAGATGTGGGCGTGGGGGCTGGAGCTACAGGCCCAGCACCATCCACCTGCCAGTAGAGGGGGAGCTGGAGCTACATGTCCAACACTAACCCGATGCTAGTAGAGGGGGGCTGGAGTTACAGGTCCAGCAGCAAACCCCTGCCAGTAGAGGGGCTGAAGCTACAGGTCCAGCACCAACCCCCTGCAGTAGAGGGGGGCTGAAGCTGCAGGTCCAGCACCAACCCCTACCAGCAAAGGAGGGTTGGAGCTACAAGTTCAGCACAAACCTCCTGCCAGTAGAGGGTAGCTAGAACTACAGGACCAGCACCAACCTCCTGCAGTAGAGTGGGGGCTGGAGCTGCAGGTCCAGCACCAACCCCCTGCCAGTAGAGGGGGGCTGGAGGTACAGGTCAAGCACCAACCCGCTGCCAGTAGAGGGGGGCTGTAGCTTCAGGTCCAACACCTGAAGCTAACCCCCTGCCAATAGAGAGGGGTGGGAGCTACAGGTCCATCACCAACCCTCTGCCAGTAGAGGAGGGGCAAGAGCTACAGGTCCAGCACGAACCTCCTGCCAGTAGAGGGGGGCTGGAGCTACAGGTCCAGCACCAACCCTCTGCCAGTAGAGGGGGGGGGCTGAAGCTACTGGTCCAGCACCAACCCACTGCCAGTAGAGGGGGGGCTGGAGCTACAGGTCCAGCACCAACCCCCTGCCAGTAGGGGGGGGGCTTGAGCTACAGGCCAGCACCAACCCTCTGCCAGTAGAGGGGAGGCTGGAGCTACAGGTCCAGCACGAACCTCCTGCAGTAGAGGGGGCTGGAGCTACAGGTCTATCAGCAACTCCCTGCCAGCTTGAGGGGGCTGGAGCTACAGGTCCAACACGAACCCCCTGCCAGTAGAGGTGGGCTGTAGCTACAGTCCCAACACCAACCCCCTGCCAGTAGAGTGGGGCTGGAGCTACAGGTCCAGCACCAACCCCCTGCCACTAAAGGGGGGGAGGTCTGGAACTACAGGTCCAGCACCAACCCCCTACCAGTAGACGGGGGCTGGAGCTACAGGTCCAGCACCAACCCCCTGCCATTAGAGTGTGGCTGGAGCTACAGGTCTATCACCAACCCCCTGCCAATAGAGAGGGGCTGGAGTTACAGGTTCAGGAGCAACCCCACCCTGCCGTAGAGGGGCTGCCGCTACAGGTCCAGCACCTACCGCCTGCCAGTAGAGGGGAGCTAGATCTACAGGTCCAGCACCAACCCCCTGCTAGTAGAGGGGGGCTGGAGCTACAGGGTCCAGGACCAACCCCATGCAATAGAGGGGGGGCTGGAGCTACAGGTCCAGCACCATCCCCCTGCCAGTAGAGGGGGTCTGGAGTTACAGGTCCAGGGACCAACCCCACCCTGCCCGTAGAGGGGGCTGCAGCTACAGGGCAGCTACACCAACCCCCTGCCAGTAGAGGGTGGGGCAAGAGCTACAGGTCCAGCACCAACCTCCTGCCAGTAGAGGGGGGCTGAGCTACAGGTCAAGCACCAACACCCTGCCTGTAGAGGGGGGGCTGGATCTAGAGGTCCAGCACCAACCTCCTGTCAGTAGAGGGGGGGCTGGAAGCTACAGGTCCAGCACCAAACCCCTGCCAGTAGAGGGGGGCTGGAGCTACAGGTTCAGATCCAACCCCCTGCCAGTAGAGGGGGGCCGGAGCTACAGTTCCAGCACCAACCCCCCTCCTAGTAGAGGGGGGGGCTGGAGTTACAGGTCCAGCACCAACCCCCTGTTAGTAGAAGGGGGCTGGAGCTACAGGTCCAGCACCATCCCCCTGCCAATTAGAGGGGGGTTGGAGTTACAGGTTCAGGACCAACCCCACCCTGCTTGTAGTGGGGGCTGCAGCTACAGGTCCAGCACCAACCCGGCCCCTGCCTGTAAAAGGCGCGGCTAGAGCTACAGGTCCAGCATCAACCCCCTGCCAGTAGAGGAGGGCTTGAGCTATAAGGCCAGCACCACCCCCCGCTAGTAGAGGGGGCTGGAGCTACAGGTCCAGCACCAACCCCCTGCCAGTAGAGGGGGCTGGAGCTACAGATTCAGGGTCAACCCCCTGCCAGTAGAGGGGGCTGGAGCTACAGATTCAGGGCCAACCTGCTGCAGTAGAGGAAGGCTGGAGCTAAAGGTCCAGCACCAACCCCCTGCCAGTGGAGGGTGTGGGTGGAGAGGGGCCTAGAGATTCAGGTCAAGCAGGAACCCCCTGCCAGTTGAGAAGCGGGCTTGAGCTATAGGTCCAGCATCAACCCCCTGCCAGTAGAGGGGGGCTGGAGCTACAGATCCAGGGCCAACCCCCTGCCAGTAGAGGAGTGCTTTAGCTACAGATGCAGGAGAACCCCCCCCCTGCCAGTAGAGGGGGGCTGGATCTACAGGTCCAGCACCAATCTCCTGCCAGTAGAGGGGGGGGGCGGGGCTGGAGCTACAGGTGCAGCACCTACCCCCTGCCAGTAGAGGGGGGTGGAGCTATAGATCCAGCACCAACCCTCTTCCAGTAGAAGGGGGCTTGAGCTACAGATCCAGCACCAACCCTCTTCCAGTAGAGGGGACTGGAGCTACAGGTCCAGCACCAACCCCCTGCCAGTAGAGGCGGACTGGAGCTACAGGTCCAGTACCAACCCCCTGCCAGTAGAGGGGGGCTGGAGCTACAGGTCCAGCACCAACCCCTGCCAGTAGAGAGGGCTGGAGCTACAGATTCAGGGCCAACCCCCTGCCAGTAGAGTGTGGCTGGAGCTACAGGTCTAGCACCAACCCCCTGCCAGTAGAGGGGGCTGGGGTTACAGGTCCAGGACCAACCCCGCCCTGCCCGAAGAGGGGGCTGCAGCTACAGGTCCAGCACCAACCCCTGCCAGTAGAGAGGGCTGGAGCTACAGATTCAGGGCCAACCCCCTGCCAGTAGAGGGGAGCTAGAGCTACAGGTCCAGCACCAACCCCCTGCTAGTAGACGGGGGCTGGAGCTACAGGTCCAGGATCAACCCCATGCCAATAGAGGGGGGCTGGAGCTACAGGTCCAGCACCATCCCCCCTGCCAGTAGAGGGGGGCTGGAGCTATAGGTCCAGCATCAACCCCCTGCCAGTAGAGGAGGTCTGGATCTACAGGTCCAGCACCAACCTCCTGCCAGTAGAGGGGGGCTGGAGCTACAGATTCAGGGCCAACCCCCTGCCAGTAGAGGGGGGGAAGGAACTGCAGGTTCAGCACCAACCTTCTGCCAGTAGAGGGAGGCTGGAGCTCCAGATCAGCGCCAACTCCCTGCCAGTAGAGCGGAGCTGAGCTACAGTTCCAGCACCAACCCCCCTACTAGTAGAGGAGGGCTGGAGTTACAGGTCCAGCACCAACCCCCTGCCAGCTAGAAGGGGGCTGGAGCTACAGGTCCAGCACCATCTCCCTGCCAGTAGAGGGGGGTTGGAGTTACAGGTTCAGGACCTACCCACCCTGCCCGTAGAGGGGGCTGCAGCTACAGGTCCAGCACCAACCCCCTGCCAGTAAAAAGGCGGGGCTAGAGCTACAGGTCCAGCATCAACCCCCTGCCAGTAGAGGGGGCTGGAGCTACAGATTCAGGGCCAACCCCCTGGCTATAGAGGATGGCTGGAGCTACAGGTCCATCTCCAACCCCTGCCAGTAGAGGTGGGGGGGGGCCTAGAGCTTCAGGTCTAGCAGGAACCCCCTGCCTGGAGCTACAGGTCCAGCACCAACCCCCTGCCAGTAGAGAGGGGGCTTGAGCTATAGGTCCAGCATCAACCCTCTGCCAGTAGAGGGGGGCTGGAGCTACAGGTCCAGCACCATCCCCTGCCAGTAGAGGAGGCTGGAGCTACAGGTCAAGCACCAACCCACTGCCAGTAGAGGGGGCTGGAGCTACAGGTTCAGCACCAACCCCCTGCCAGTAGAGGGGGGGGGCTGGAGCTACAGGTCCAGCACCAACCCCCTGCCAGTAGAGGGGGGGGGGCTGGATCTATAGGTTCAGCACCAACCCCTTGCCAGAAGAGGGAGGGGGGGGGGGGGGGGGCTGGACCTACAGGTCCAGGACCAACTGCCCCCTGCCAGTAGAGGGGGCTGGAGCTACAGGTCCAGCATCAACCCGGTGCCAGTAGAGGGGGCTGGAGCTACAGGTCCAGCACCAATCCCCTGCCAGGAGAGGGGGCTGGAGCTACAGATTCAGGGCCAACCCCCTGCCAGTAGAGGGGAGCTAGAGCTACAGGTCCAGCACCAACCCTCTGCCAGTAGAGAGGGGGAAGGAACTGCAGGTTCAGCACCATCCCCCTGCCAGTAGAAGGGGGCTGGAGTTACAGGTCCAGCATCAACCCTCTGCCGGTAGAGGGGGGCTGGAGTCTTCATTTCCAGGACCAACCCCCTGCCAGTAGAGGGGAGGGCTGGCGCTACAGATCCAGCACCAACCCCTGCCACTAAAGGGGGGGAGGTCTGGAACTACAGGTCCAGCACCAACCCCCTGCCACAAAAGGGGGGGAGGTCTGGAACTACAGGTCCAGCACCAACCCCCTACCAGTAGACGGGGGCTGGAGCTACAGGTCCAGCACCAACCCCCTGCCATTAGAGTGTGGCTGGAGCTACAGGTCTATCACCAACCCCCTGCCAATAGAGAGGGGCTGGAGTTACAGGTTCAGGAGCAACCCCACCCTGCCCGTAGAGGGGGCTGCCGCTACAGGTCCAGCACCTACCGCCTGCCAGTAGAGGGGAGCTAGATCTACAGGTCCAGCACCAACCCCCTGCTAGTAGAGGGGGGCTGGAGCTACAGGTCCAGGACCAACCCCATGCCAATAGAGGGGGGCTGGAGCTACAGGTCCAGCACCATCCCCCTGCCAGTAGAGGGGGTCTGGAGATACAGGTCCAGGACCAACCCCACCCTGCCCGTAGAGGGGGCTGCAGCTACAGGGCAGCTACAACCAACCCCCTGCCAGTAGAGGGTGGGGCAAGAGCTACAGGTCCAGCACCAACCTCCTGCAGTAGAGGGGGGCTGGAGCTACAGGTCAAGCACCAACACCCTGCCAGTAGAGGGGGGGCTGGATCTAGAGGTCCAGCACCAACCTCCTGTCAGTAGAGGGGGGCTGGAGCTACAGGTCCAGCACCAAACCCCTGCCAGTAGAGGGGGGCTGGAGCTACAGGTTCAGATCCAACCCCCTGCCAGTAGAGGGGGGCCGGAGCTACAGTTCCAGCACCAACCCCCCTCCTAGTAGAGGGGGGGGCTGGAGTTACAGGTCCAGCACCAACCCCCTGTTAGTAGAAGGGGGCTGGAGCTACAGGTCCAGCACCATCCCCCTGCCAATAGAGGGGGGTTGGAGTTACAGGTTCAGGACCAACCCCACCCTGCTTGTAGTGGGGGCTGCAGCTACAGGTCCAGCACCAACCCGGCCCCTGCCTGTAAAAGGCGCGGCTAGAGCTACAGGTCCAGCATCAACCCCCTGCCAGTAGAGGAGGGCTTGAGCTATAAGGCCAGCACCAACCCCCCGCTAGTAGAGGGGGGCTGGAGCTACAGGTCCAGCACCAACCCCCTGCCAGTAGAGGGGCTGGAGCTACAGATTCAGGGTCAACCCCCTGCCAGTAGAGGGGGCTGGAGCTACAGATTCAGGGCCAACCCGCTGCCAGTAGAGGAAGGCTGGAGCTAAAGGTCCAGCACCAACCCCCTGCCAGTGGAGGTGTGGGTGGAGAGGGGCCTAGAGATTCAGGTCAAGCAGGAACCCCCTGCCAGTAGAGAGCGGGCTTGAGCTATAGGTCCAGCATCAACCCCCTGCCAGTAGAGGGGGGCTGGAGCTACAGATCCAGGGCCAACCCCCTGCCAGTAGAGGAGTGCTTTAGCTACAGATGCAGGAGAACCCCCCCCCTGCCAGTAGAGGGGGGCTGGATCTACAGGTCCAGCACCAATCTCCTGCCAGTAGAGGGGGGGGGGCGGGGCTGGAGCTACAGGTGCAGCACCTACCCCCTGCCAGTAGAGGGGGGTGGAGCTATAGATCCAGCACCAACCCTCTTCCAGTAGAAGGGGGCTTGAGCTACAGATCCAGCACCAACCCTCTTCCAGTAGAGGGGACTGGAGCTACAGGTCCAGCACCAACCCCCTGCCAGTAGAGGCGGACTGGAGCTACAGGTCCAGTACCAACCCCCTGCCAGTAGAGGGGGGCTGGAGCTACAGGTCCAGCACCAACCCCCCTGCCAGTAGAGAGGGCTGGAGCTACAGATTCAGGGCCAACCCCCTGCCAGTAGAGTGTGGCTGGAGCTACAGGTCTAGCACCAACCCCCTGCCAGTAGAGGGGGGCTGGGGTTACAGGTCCAGGACCAACCCGCCCTGCCCGAAGAGGGGGCTGCAGCTACAGGTCCAGCACCAACCCCTGCCAGTAGAGAGGGCTGGAGCTACAGATTCAGGGCCAACCCCCTGCCAGTAGAGGGGAGCTAGAGCTACAGGTCCAGCACCAACCCCCTGCTAGTAGACGGGGGCTGGAGCTACAGGTCCAGGATCAACCCCATGCCAATAGAGGGGGGCTGGAGCTACAGGTCCAGCACCATCCCCCCTGCCAGTAGAGGGGGGCTGGAGCTATAGGTCCAGCATCAACCCCCTGCCAGTAGAGGGGGGGAAGGAACTGCAGGTTCAGCACCAAACCTTCTGCCTAGTAGAGGGAGGCTGGAGCTCCAGATCCAGCGCCAACTCCCTGCCAGTAGAGCGGAGCTTGAGCTACAGTTCCAGCACCAACCCCCCTACTAGTAGAGGAGGGCTGGAGTTACAGGTCCAGCACCAACCCCCTGCCAGTAGAAGGGGGCTGGAGCTACAGGTCCAGCACCATCTCCCTGCCAGTAGAGGGGGGTTGGAGTTACAGGTTCAGGACCTACCCACCCTGCCCGTAGAGGGGGCTGCAGCTACAGGTCCAGCACCAACCCCCTGCCAGTAAAAGGCGGGGCTAGAGCTACAGGTCCAGCATCAACCCCCTGCCAGTAGAGGGGGCTGGAGCTACAGATTCAGGGCCAACCCCCTGGCTATAGAGGATGGCTGGAGCTACAGGTCCATCTCCAACCCCCTGCAGTAGAGGTGGGGGGGGCCTAGAGCTTCAGGTCTAGCAGGAACCCCCTGCCTGGAGCTACAGGTCCAGCACCAACCCCCTGCCAGTAGAGAGGGGGCTTGAGCTATAGGTCCAGCATCAACCCTCTGCCAGTAGAGGGGGGCTGGAGCTACAGGTCCAGCACCATCCCCCTGCCAGTAGAGGAGGCTGGAGCTACAGGTCAAGCACCAACCCACTGCCAGTAGAGGGGGCTGGAGCTACAGGTTCAGCACCAACCCCCCTGCCAGTAGAGGGGGGGGGGGCTGGAGCTACAGGTCCAGCACCAACCCCCTGCCAGTAGAGGGGGGGGCTGGATCTACAGGTTCAGCACCAACCCCTTGCCAGAAGAGGGAGGGGGGGGGGGGGCTGGACCTACAGGTCCAGGACCAACTGCCCCCTGCCAGTAGAGGGGGCTGGAGCTACAGGTCCAGCATCAACCCGGTGCCAGTAGAGGGGGCTGGAGCTACAGGTCCAGCACCAATCCCCTGCCAGGAGAGGGGGCTGGAGCTACAGATTCAGGGGCCAACCCCCTGCCAGTAGAGGGGAGCTAGAGCTACAGGTCCAGCACCAACCCTCTGCCAGTAGAGAGGGGGAAGGAACTGCAGGTTCAGCACCATCCCCCTGCCAGTAGAAGGGGGCTGGAGTTACAGGTCCAGCATCAACCCTCTGCCGGTAGAGGGGGGCTGGAGTCTTCATTTCCAGGACCAACCCCCTGCCAGTAGAGGGGAGGGCTGGCGCTACAGATCCAGGGTCAAACCCCCTGCCAGTAAAAGGGAGCTGAAGCTACAGGTTCAGCACCAACCCCCTGCCAGTAGAGGGGGCTGGAGCTACAGGTCCAGCACCAATCCCCTGCCAGTAGAGGGGGGAGGCTGGAGCTACAGGTCCAGGACCAACCCCCTGCCAGTAGAGGGGGGCTAGAGCTACAGATTCAGGGCCAACCCCCTGCCAGCAGAGGGGGGGTGGAGCTACAGGTGAAGCACCAAATCCCTGCCAGTAGAGGGGGGCTGGAGCGACAGGTCCAGCACCAACCCCCTGCCAGTAGAGTGGGGCTGGAGCTACAGGTCCAGCACCAACCTCCTGCCAGTGGAGGGGGCCTGGAGCTACAGGTCCACTACCAACCCCTGCCAGTAGAGGGGGGGGCTGGAGCTACAGGTTCCAGCTCCAACCCCCTGCCAGTAGAGGGGGGAGGCTGGAGCTACAGGTCCAGCACCAACCCCCTGCCTGTAGAGGGGGGAGGCTGGAGCTACAGGTCCAGCTCCAACCCCCCCCCCCCTGCCGGTAGAGGTGGGCTGGAGCTACAGGTCCAGCACCAACCCCTGCCAGTAGAGGGGGGCTGGAGCTACAGGTCCAGCACCAACCCCCTGCCAGTAGAGGGGGCTGGAGCTACAGGTCCAGCACCAACCCCCTGCCAGTAGAGGAGGGCTGGAGCTATAAGGCCAGCCCCAACCCCCCGCTAGTAGAGGGGGGCTGGAGCTACAGGTCCAGCACCAACCCCCTGCCAGTAGAAGGGGACTAGAGCCACAGGTCCAGCACCAACCCCCTGCCAGTAGAGGGGGGCTGGACCTACAGGTCCAGCACCTACCGTCTGCCAGTAGAGGGGGGCTGGAGCTACAGGTCCAGCAGCATCCCCTGCCACTAGAGGGGGGCTGGGTCAACACATCCAACACCAACCCCCTGCCAGTAGAGGGTGGGGGGGTGCTGGAGCTGCAGGTCCAGCACCAATCCCCTGCCAGTAGAGGGGGGCTGGAGCTACAGGTCCAGCACCAACCCCCTGCTAGTAGAAGGGGACTGGAGCTACAGGTCCAGAACCAACCCCCTTCCAGTGGGGGGGGGGGCTGGAGTTTCAGGTCCAGCACCAACCCCCTGCCACTAAAGGGGGGGAGGTCTGGAACTACAGGTCCAGCACCAACCCCCTGCCAGTAGACGGGGGCTGGAGCTACAGGTCCAGCACCAACCCCCTGCCAGTAGAGTGTGGCTGGAGCTACAGGTATATCACCAACCCCTGCCAATAGAAGGGGGCTGGAGTTACAGGTTCAGGACCAACCCCACCCTGCCCGTAGAGGGGGCTGCCGCTACAGGTCCAGCACCTACCCCCTGCCAGTAGAGTGGGGCTGGAGCTATAGGTCCAGGACCAACCCCATGCCAATAGAGGGGGGCTGGAGCTACAGGTCCAACACCAACCCCCCCTGCCAGTAGAGGGGGGCTGGAGCTATAGGTCCAGCACCAACCCCCTGCCAGTAGAGTGGGGCTGGAGCTACAGGTCCAGCACCAACCTCCTGCCAGTAGAGGGGGCCTGGAGCTACAGGTCCACTACCAACCCCCTGCCAGTAGAGGGGGGGGCTGGAGCTACAGGTCCAGCTCCAACCCCCCTGCCAGTAGAGGGGGGAGGCTGGAGCTACAGGTCCAGCACCAACCCCCTGCCTGTAGTGGGGGGCTGGAGCTATAGGTCAACACCAACCCCCCCTGCCAGTAGAGGGGGGCTGGAGCTATAGGTCCAGCATCAACCCCCTGCCAGTAGAGGAGGCTGGAGTTTCAGGTCCAGCACCAACCCCCGGCCAGTAGAGGGGGGGGGGAGGTCTGGAACTACAGGTCCAGCACCAACCCCCTGCCAGTAGAGGGGGCTGGAGCTACAGATTCAGGGCCAACCCCCTGCCAGTAGAGGAAGGCTGGAGTTAAAGGTCCAGCACCAACCCCCTGCCAGTTGAGGTGGGGGGGCCTAGAGCTTCAGGTCAAGCAGGAACCCCCTGCCTGGAGAGGGGCCTGGAGCTACAGGTCCAGCACCAACCCCCTGCCAGTAGAGAGCGGGCTTGAGCTATAGATCCAGCATCAACCCCCTGCCAGTAGAGGGGGGCTGGAGCTACAGGTCCAGCACCATCCCCCTTCCTGTAGAGGAGGCTGGAGCTGCAGGTCAAGCACAACCCCCTGCCAGTAGAGTGGGGGGGGGGGCTGGAGCTACAGGTCCAGCACCAACCCCCTGCCAGTAGAGGGGGGGGGGGCTGGAGCTACAGGTCCAGCACCAACCCCCTGCCAGTAGAGGGGTGGGCTGGAGCTGCAGGTCCAGCACCAACCCCTTGCCAGAAGAGGGAGGGGGGGGGGCTGGACCTACAGGTCCATGACCACCCCCCTACCAGTAGAGGGGGCCTGGAGCTACAGGTCCAGCACAACCCCCTGCCAGTAGAGGGGGGGCTGGAGCTACAGTTCCAGCACCAACCCCCCTCTTAGTAGAGGGGGGGCTGAGCTACAGGTCCAGCACCATCCCCCTGCCAGTAGAGGGGGTTTGGAGTTACAGGTTCAGAACCAACCCCACCCTGCCCATAGAGGGGGCTGCAGCTACAGGTCCAGCACCAACCCCCTGCCAGTAAAAGGCGGGGCTTAGAGCTACAGGTCCAGCATCAACCCCCCTGCCAGTAGAGGGGGCTTGAGCTACAGATTCAGGGCCAACCCCCTGCCAGTAGAGGGGGGCTTGAGCCCCCTCTACTGGCAGAAGGGCCAGTAGAGGGGGTGTTCTGGTCCAACACCAACCCCCTGCCAGTAGAGGCGGAGTGGAGCTACAGATTCAGGGCCAACCCCCTGGCTATAGAGGATGGCTGGAGCTACAGGTCCATCTCCAACCCCCTGCCAGTAGAGGTGGGGGGGGGGGCCTAGAGCTTCAGGTCTAGCAGGAACCCCCTGCCTGGAGAGGGGCCTGGAGCTACAGGTCCAGCACCAACCCCTTGCCAGTAGAGAGGGGCTTGAGCTATAGGTCCAGCATCAACCCCCTGCCAGTAGAGGAGGGCTGGAGCTATAAGGCCAGCCCCAACCCCCGCGGTTAGAGGGGGGCTGGAGCTACAGGTCCAGCACCAACCCCCTGCCAGTAGAAGGGGACTAGAGCTACAGGTCCAGAACCAACCCCATTCCAGTAGAGGAGGGGCTGGAGCTACAGGTCCAGCACCAACCCCCTGCCAGTAGAGGGGGGCTGGAGCTACAGGTCCAGCAGCATCCCCTGCCAGTAGAGGGGGGCTGGGTCAAACACATCCAACACTAACCCCCTGCCAGTAAGGGGGGGGGGTGCTGGAGCTGCAGGTCCAGCACCAATCCCCTGCCAGTAGAGGGGGGGCTGGAGCTACAGGTCCAGCACCAACCCCCTGCCAGTAGAAGGGGACTGGAGCTACAGGTCCAGAACCAACCTCCTTCCAGTAGAGGGGGGGCTGGAGTTTCAGGTCCAGCACCAACCCCCTGCCACTAAAGGGGGGGGAGGTCTGGAACTACAGGTCCAGCACCAACCCCCTGCCAGTAGACGGGGGCTGGAGCTACAGGTCCAGCACCAACCCCCTGCCATTAGAGTGTGGCTGGAGCTACAGGTCTATCACCAACCCCCTGCCAATAGAGGGGGCTGGAGTTACAGGTTCAGGACCAACCCCACCCTGCCCGTAGAGGGGGCTGCCGCTACAGGTCCAGCACCTACCCCCCTGCCAGTAGAGGGGAGCTAGAGCTACAGGTCCAGCACCAACCCCCTGCTAGTAGAGGGGGGCTGGAGCCTACAGGTCCAGGACCAACCCCATGCCAATAGAGGGGGGCTGGAGCTACAGGTCCAGCACCATCCCCCTGCCAGTAGAGGGGGGCTGGAGCTATAGGTCCAGCATCAACCCCCTGCCAGTAGAGGAGGGCTGGAGCTACAGGTCCAGCACCAACCCCCTGCCAGTAGAGGGGGGGCTGGAGTTACAGGTCCAGGACCAACCCCACCCTGCCCGTAGAGGGGGCTGCACCTACAGGGCAGCTACACCAACCCCCTGCCAGTAGAGGGGGGGGGCTAGAGCTACAGGTCCAGCACCAACCTCCTGCCAGTAGAGGGGGGGCTGGAGCTACAGGTCAAGCACCAACACCCTGCCAGTAGAGGGGGGCTGGATCTAGAGGTCCAGCACCAACCTCCTGTCAGTAGAGGGGGGCTGGAGCTACATGTCCAGCACCAAAAACCCCTGCCAGTAGAGGGGGGCGGGAGCTACAGGTTCAGATCCAACCCCCTGCCAGTAGAGGGGGGCTGGGAGCTACAGTTCCAGCACCAACCCCCCTCCTAGTTGAGGGGGGCTGGAGTTACAGGTCCAGCACCAACCCCCTGTTAGTAGAAGGGGGCTGGAGCTACAGGTCCAGCACCATCCCCCTGCCAATAGAGGGGGGTTGGAGTTACAGGTTCAGGACAACCCCACCCTGCCCGTAGTGGGGGCTGCAGCTACAGGTCCAGCACCAACCCGCTGCCTGTAAAAGGCGCGGCTAGAGCTACAGGTCCAGCATCAACCCCCTGCCATTAGAGGGGGCTGGAGCTACAGATTAAGGGCCAACCCCCTGCCAGTAGAGGGGGCTGGAGCTACAGATTCAGGGCCAACCCCCTGCCAGTAGATTAAGGCTGGAGCTAAAGGTCCAGCACCAACCCCCTGCCAGTGGAGGTGGGGGGGGGGCCTAGAGCTTCAGGTCAAGCAGGAACCCCCTGCCTGGAGAGGGGCTTGGAGCTACAGATCCAGCACCAACCCCCTGCCAGTAGAGAGCGGGCTTGAGCTATAGATCCAGCATCAACCCCCTGCCAGTAGAGGGGGGCTGGAGCTACAGATCGAGGGCCAACCCCCTGCCAGTAGAGGAGTGCTTTAGCTACAGATGCAGGACCACCCCCCCCCCCTGCCAGTAAAGGGGGGCTGGATCTACAGGTCCAGCATCAACCTCCTGCCAGTAGAGGGGGGGGGAGGGGCTGGAGCTACAGGTGCAGCACCTACCCCCTGCCAGTAGAGGGGGGCTGGAGCTATAGATCCAGCACCAACCCTCTTCCAGTAGAAGGGGGCTTGAGCTACAGGTCCAGCACCAACCCTCTACCAGTAGAGGGTACTGGAGCTACAGGTCCAGCACCCAACCCCCTGCCAGTAGAGGCGGACTGGAGCTACAGGTCCAGCACCAACCCCCTGCCAGTAGAGGGGGCTGGAGCTACAGGTCCAGCACCAACCCCCTGCCAGTAGAGAGGGCTGGAGCTACAGATTCAGGGCCAACCCCCTGCCAGTAGAGTGTGGCTGGAGCTACAGGTCTAGCACCAACCCCCTGCCAGTAGAGGGGGGCTGGAGTTACAGGTCCAGGACCAACCCCACCCTGCCCGAAGAGAGGGCTGCAACTACAGGTCCAGCACCAACCCCCTGCCAGTAGAGGGGGGGCTAGAGCTACAGGTCCAGCACCAACCCCTGCCAGTAGAGAGGGCTGGAGCTACAGATTCAGGGCCAACCCCCTGCCAGTAGAGGGGAGCTAGAGCTACAGGTCCAGCACCAACCCCCTGCTAGTAGACGGGGGCTGGAGCTACAGGTCCAGGATCAACCCCATGCCAATAGAGGGGGGCTGGAGCTACAGGTTCAGCACCATCCCCCCTGCCAGTAGAGGGGGGCTGGAGCTATAGGTCCAGCATCAACCCCCTGCCAGTAGAGGAGGTCTGGATCTACAGGTCCAGCACCAAACCCCTGCCAATAGAGCAGGGCTGGGGCTACAAGTCCAACACAAACCCCCTGCGAGGAGAGGGGGGGGGGGGCTGGAGCTACAGGTGCAGCACCAACCCCCTGCCAGTAGAGGGGGGCTGAAACTACAGGTCCAGCACCCACCCCTTGCCAGTAGAGGAGTCTGGAGCTACAGGTACAGCACATCCCCCCTGCCAGTAGAGGGGGGCTGGAGCTATAGGTCCAGCATCAACCCCCTGCCAGTAGAGGAGGTCTGGATCTACAGGTCCAGCACCAACCTCCTGCAGTAGAGGGGGGCTGGAGCTACAGATTCAGGGCCAACCCCCTGCCAGTAGAGGAGGGGAAGGAACTGCAGGTTCAGCACCAACCTCCTGCCAGTAGAGGGGGGCTGGAGCTACAGATCCAGCGCCAACTCCCCTGCCAGTAGAGGGGAGCTGGAGCTACAGGTGCAGCAACAACCCCTGCCAGTAGAGGGGGGCTGGAGCTACAGTTCCAGCACCAACCCCCCTCCTAGTAGAGGAGGGCTGGAGTTACAGGTCCAGCACCAACCCCCTGCCAGTAGAAGGGGGCTGGTGCTACAGGTCCAGCACCAATCTCCCTGCCAGTAGAGGAGGGTTGGAGTTACAGGTTCAGGACCTACCCACCCTGCCCGTAGAGGGGGCTGCAGCTACAGGTCCAGCACCAATCTCCTGCCAGTAGAG
Organism: Procambarus clarkii; assembly: GCF_040958095.1. Taxonomy (NCBI): domain Eukaryota; kingdom Metazoa; phylum Arthropoda; class Malacostraca; order Decapoda; family Cambaridae; genus Procambarus; species Procambarus clarkii. The sequence continues at coordinate 40,649,066 of NC_091186.1, read as the reverse complement.
GGGGGGCTGGAGCTACAGGTCCAGCACCAACCCCCTGCCAGTAGAGGGGGGGGGGGCTGGAGCTACAGGTCCAGCACCATCCCCCGGCCAGTAGAGGGGGGCTGGAGGTACAGGTACAACACGAACCCCCTGCCAGTAAAGGGGGGCTGGAGCTACTGGTCCTGCATCGACCCCCTGCCAGTAGAAGAGGGGCAGGAACTATAGGTCCAGCACGAACCCCCGGCCAGTAGAAGGATAGCTGAAGCTACAGGTCCAGCACCAACCCCCGGCCAGTAGAAGGATAGCTGGAGCTACTGGTCCAGCACCAACCCCTTGCCAGTAGTGTGGGGCTGGAGCTACAAGTCCAACACCAACCCCCTGCAAGTAGAGGAGGGCTGGAGCTACAGGTCAGCACCCCCCCCCCCATCCTGCCAGTAGAGGGGGCTGGAGCTACAGATCCCGCACCAACCCCCTGCCAGTAGAGGGTCTGGAGCTACAAGTCCAACACCAACCCCCCTGCCAGTAGAGGGGGGGCTGGAGCTACAGGTGCAGCACCAACCCCCTGCCAGTAGAGGGGGGGCTGGAAATACAGGTCCAGCACCAACCCCCTGCCAATAGAGCAGGGCTGGGGCTACAAGTCCAACACCAACCCCCTGCGAGGAGAGGGGGGGGCTGGAGCTACAGGTGCAGCACCAACCCCCTGCCAGTAGAGGGGGCTGGAACTACAGGTCCAGCACCCACCCCTTGCCAGTAGAGGAGTCTGGAGCTACAGGTACAGCACCATCCCCCCTGCAGTAGAGGGGGGCTGGAGCTAGTGGTCCAGCATCAACCCCCTGCCAGTAGAGGAGGTCTGGATCTACAGGTCCAGCACCAACCTCCTGCCAGTAGAGGGGGGCTGGAGTTACAGATTCAGGGCCAACCCCCTGCCAGTAGAGGGGGGGAAGGAACTGCAGGTTCAGCACCAACCTCCTGCCAGTAGAGGGGGGCTGGAGCTACAGATCCAGCGCCAACTCCCTGCCAGTAGAGGGGAGCTGGAGCTACAGGTGCAGCAACAACCCCCTGCCAGTAGAGGGGGGCTGGAGCTACAGTTCCAGCACCAACCCCCCCTCCTAGTAGAGGAGGGCTGGAGTTACAGGTCCAGCACCAACCCCCTGCCAGTAGAAGGGGGCTGGTGCTACAGGTCCAGCACCATCTCCCTGCCAGTAGAGGGGGGTTGGAGTTACAGGTTCAGGACCTACCCACCCTGCCCGTAGAGGGGGCTGCAGCTACAGGTCCAGCACCAACCCCCTGCCAGTAAAAGGCGGGGCTAGAGCTACAGGTCCAGCATCAACCCATGCCAGTAGAGGGGGCTGGAGCTACAGATTCAGGGCCAACCCCCTGGCTATAGAGGATGGCTGGAGCTACAGGTCCATCTCCAACCCCTGCCAGTAGAGGTGGGGGGGGGGGGGCCTAGAGCTTCAGGTCTAGCAGGAACCCCCTGCTGGAGCTACAGGTCCAGCACCAACCCCCTGCCAGTAGAGAGGGGGCTTGAGCTATAGGTCCAGCATCAACCCCCTGCCAGTAGAGGGGGGCTGGGGCTACAGGTCCAGCACCATCCCCCTGCCAATAGAAAAGGCTGGAGCTGCAGGTCAAGCACCAACCCCCTGCCAGTAGAGGGGGGGGGCTGGAGCTACAGGTCCAGCACCATCCCCCTGTCATTAGAGTGGGGGCTGGAGCTACAGGTCCAGCACCAATCCCCTGCCAGTAGAGGGGGGGGGGCTGGAGCTACAGGTCCAGCACCATCCCCCTGTCAGTAGAGTGGGGCTGGATCTACAGGTCCAGCACCATCCCCCTGTCAGTAGAGTGGGGCTGGAGCTACAGGTCCAGCACCAATCTCCTGCCAGTAGAGGTGGGGGGCTGGAGCTACAGGTCCAGCACCAACCCCCTGCCAGTAGAGGGGGGGGGGCTGGAGCTACAGGTCCAGCACCATCCCCCAGCCAGTAGAGGGGGGCTGGAGGTACAGGTACAACACCAACCCCCTGCCAGTAAAGGGGGCTGGAGCTACTGGTCCTGCATCGACCCCTGCCAGTAGAAGAGGGGCAGGAACTATAGGTCCAGCACGAACCCCCGGCTAGTAGAAGGATAGCTGAAGCTACAGGTCCAGCACCAACCCCGGCCAGTAGAAGGATAGCTGGAGCTACTGGTCCAACACCAACCCCTTGCCAGTAGTGTGGGGCTGGAGCTACAAGTCCAACACCAACCCCCTGCAAGTAGAGGAGGGCTGGAGCTACAGGTCCAGCACCCCCCCCCCCCCATCCTGCCAGTAGAGGGGCTGGAGCTACAGATCCCGCACCAACCCCCTGCCAGTAGAGGGGTCTGGAGCTACAAGTCCAACACCAACCCCCCTGCCAGTAGAGGGGGGCTGGAGCTACAGGTGCAGCACCAACCCCCTGCCAGTAGATGGGGGGCTGGAACTACAGGTCCAGCACCCACCCTTGCCAGTAGTGTGGGGCTGTAGCTACAGGTCCAGCACCAACCCCCTGCCAATAGAGCAGGGCTTGGGCTACAAGTCCAACACCAACCCCCTGCGAGGAGAGGGGGGGGGGCTGGAGCTACAGGTGCAGCACCAACCCCCTGCCAGTAGAGGGGGGCTGGAACTACAGGTCCAGCACCCCACCCCTTGCCAGTAGAGGAGTCTGGAGCTACAGGTCCAGCACCAACCCCCTGCCAGTTGAGGGGAGCCGGGTGCTACACATCAAACACCAACCCCCTCCCAGTAGAGGGGGGGGGGCTGGAGCTACAGATCCAGCACCAACCCCTGCCAGTAGGAGGGGGGCTGGAGCTACAGGTCCAGCACCAACCTCCTGCCAGTAGAGGGGTGGCTGGAGCTACAGGTCCAGCACCAAACCCCTGCAGTAGAGGCTGGAGCTTCAGGTCCAGCACCAACCTCATGCCAGTAGAGGGGGCTGGAGCTACAGGTCCAGCACCAACCCCCTGCCAGTAGAGGAGGGCTGGAGCTACAGGTCCAGCGCCAACCCCCTGCCAGTAGAGGGGGGACTTGAGCTACAGGTCCAGCACCACCCCTCTGCCAGTAGAGAGGGGCTGGAGCTACAGGTCCAGCACCAACCACCTGCCAATAGATGGAAGGCTGGAGCTACAGGTCCAAGGCCAACCTCCTGCCAGTAGAGGGGGCTGGAGCTACAGGTCCAGCACCAACCCCTGCCAGTAGAGGGAAGGCTGGATCAACAGGTCCAGGGCCAACCCCCTGCCAGTAGAGATGGGCTGGAGCTACAGGTCCAGTACCAACCCCCAGCCAGTAGAGGGGGGCTGGAGCTACAGGTCCAGCACCAACCCCCCTGCCAGTAGAGGGGGGCTGGAGCTACAGGTCCAGCATCAACCCCCTCCCAGTAGAGGGGGGGCTGGACAGCACCAACCCCCTGCCAGTAGAGGGGGGCTGGAGTTACAGGTCCAGCACCTACCCCCTGCCAGTAGAGGGCGCTGGAGTTACAGGTCCAGCACCTACCCCCTGCCAGTAGAGGGGGGCTGAAGCTACAGGTCCAGCACCAACCCCCTGCCAGTAGAGGTGGGGTGGACCTACACGTCAAGCACCAACCCCCTCCCAGTAAAGGGGGGGGGGCTGGAGCAACAGATCCAGCACCAACCCCCTGCCAGTAGAAGGGGGGCTGGAGCTACAGGTCCAGCACTAACCCCCTGCCAGTAGAGGGGGGCTGGAGCTACAGGTCAGCACCAACCCTCTTCCAGTAGAGGGGGGCTGGAGCTACAGGTCCAGCACCAACCCTCTTCCAGTAGAGGGGGGCTGGAGCTACAGGTCCAGCACCAACCCTCTTCCAGTAGAGGGGGGCTGGAGCTACAGGTCCAGCACCAACCCCCTGCCAATAGAGGGGGGTTGGAACTACAGGTCCAGCACCAACAATCTGCCAGTAGAAGGGGTCCTGGAGCTTCAGGTCCAGCACCAATCCCCTGCCAGTAGAGGGGGGGGGGCTGGAGCTACAGGTCCAGCACCACCCCTCTGCCAGTAGAGGGGGGCTTGAGCTTTAGGTCCAGCACCAACCCGCTGCCAGTAGAGGGGGGGCTGGAGCTACAGGTCCAGCGCCAACCCCTGCCAGTAGAGGGGGGCTGGAGCTACAGGTCCAGGGCCAACCTCCTGCCAGTAGAGGGGTGCTGGAGCTACAGGTCCAGCACCAACCCCCTGCCAGTAGAGGGGGGGGGGCTGGAGCTACAGGTCTAGCACCACCCCTCTGCCAGTAGAGAGGGGCTTGAGCTTTAGGTCCAGCACCAACCCGCTGCCAGTAGAGGGGGGCTGGAGCTACAGGTCCAGCACCAAACCCCTGCCAGTAGAGGGGGGCTGGAGCTACAGGTCCAGCACCAACCCCCTGCCAGTAGAGGAGGGCTGGAGCTACAGGTCAGCGCCAACCCCCTGCCAGTAGAGAGGGGCTGGAGCTACAGGTCCAGGGCCAACCCCCTTCCAGTAGAGGGGGGCTGGAGCTACAGGTCCAGCACACCCCTCTGCCAGTAGAGGGGGGGCTGGAGCTACAGGTCCAGGGCCAACTTCCTGCCAGTAGAGAGGGGGGCTGGAGCTATAGGTCCAGCACCAACCCCCTGCCAGTAGAGGGAAGGCTGGAGCTACAGGTCCAGCACCCAACCCCCTGCCAGTAGAGGGGGGTTGGAACTACTAGCCTGCACCAAGCCCCTGCCAGTAGAGGGGCTGGAGCTACAGGTCCAGCACCAACCTCCTGCCAGTAGAGGGGGGCTGGAGCTATAGGTCCAGCACAACCCCCTGCCAGTAGAGGGAAGGCTGGAGCTACAGGTCCAGGGCCAACCTCCTGCCAGTGGAGGGGGGCTGGAGCTACACGTCCAGCACCCACCCCTTGCCAGTAGAGGGGGGCTGGAGCTACAGGTACAACACCAATCCCCTGCCAGTAGAGGGGGGCTGGAGCTGCAGGTCCAGCATCAACCCCCCCCCCCTGCCAGTAGAGGGGGCTGGAGCTTCAGTCCAGGACCAATCCCCTGCCAGCAAAAAGGGGCTGGAGCTACAGGTCCAGCACCACCGTTTGCCAGTAGTGTGGGGCTGCAGCTACAGGTCAGCACCACCCCCCCCCCCCATCTTGCAGTAGAGGGGGCTGGAGCTACAGATCCCACACCAACCCCCTGCCAGTAGAGGGGGGCTGGAGCTACAGGTGCAGCACCAACCCCCTGCCAGTAGAGGGGGCTGGAACTACAGGTCCAGCACCCACTCTTTGCCAGTAGTGTGGGTCTGGAGCTAAAGGTCCAGCACTAACCCCCAGCCAGTAGAGGGGGGCTGGAGCTACACGTCAAGCACCAACCCCCTCCCAGTAGAGGGGGGGGGCTGGAGCTACAGGTGCAGCACCTACCCCCCTGCCAGTAGAGGGGGCTGGAGCTACAGGTCCCAGCACCAACCTCCTGCCAGTAGAGGGGGGCTGGAGTTACAGGTCTAGCACCAACCCCCTGCCAGCAGAGAAGGGCTGGAGTTACAGGTTCAGGACCAACCCCCTGCCCGTAGAGGGGGCTGCAGCTACAGGTCCAGCATCAACCCCCTGCCAGTAGAGAGGGCTGGAGCTACAGATTCAGGGCCAACCCCTTGCCAGTAGAGTGTGGCTGGAGCTACAGGTCTAGCACCAACCCCCTGCCAAGTAGAGGGGGCTGGAGTTACATGTCCAGGACCAACCCCACCTGCCCGTAGAGGGGCTGCAGCTACAGGTCCAGCACCAACCCCCTGCCAGTAGAGGGGGGGCTAGAGCTACAGGTCAGCACCAACCCCCTGCCAGTAGAGGGGGGGCTAGAGCTACAGGTCCAGCATCAACCCCTGCCAGAAGAGGGGGCTGAGTTACAGGTCCAGGACCAACCCCACCCTGCCCGTAGAGGGGGCTGCAGATACAGGTCCAGCCACCAACCCCCTGCCAGTAGAGGGGGGCTAGAGCTACAGGTCCAGCACCAACCCCCTGCCAGTAGAGAGGCTAGAGCTACAGATTCAGGCCAACCCCCTGCCAGTAGAGGGGTGGCTGGAGCTACAGGTCCAGCACCAACCCCCTGCCAGTAGAGGGGCGGGGGCTGGAGTTACAGGTCCAGCACCAACCCGCTGCCAGTAGAGGGGGGCTGGAGCTACAGGTGCAGCACCAAACCCCTGCCAGTTGAAGGGGGCTGGAGCTTACAGGTCCAGCACCAACCCCTGCCAGTAGAGGAGGCTGGAGCTACAGGTCCAGCGCCAACCTCCTGCCAGTAGAGGGGGCAGGAGATACAGGTCCAGGGCCAACCTCCTGCCAGTAGAGGGAAGGCTGGAGCTACAGGTCCAGGCCAAACCTCCTGCAGTAGAGGGGGGGCTGGAGCTATAGGTCCAGCACCACCCCTCTGCCAGTAGAGGGGAGCTAGAGCTACAGGTCCAGCATCAACCCCTGCCAGTAGAGGAGGCTGGAGCTGCAGGTCAAGCACCAACCCCCTGCCAGTTGAGGGGGGCTGGAGCTACAGGTCCAGCACCGACCCCCTACCAGTAGAGGGGGCCTGGAGCTACAGGTTCAGCACCAACCCCCCTCCTATTAGAGGGGGGGCTGGAGTTACAGGTCCAGCACCAACCCCCTGCCAGTAGAAGGGGGCTGGAGCTTCAGGTCCAGCACCATCCCCCTGCCAGTAGTGGGGGTTGGAGTTACAAGTTCAGGACCAACCCCACCCTTCCCGTAGAGGGGGCTAGAGCTACGTGTCCTGAACCAACCCCCTGTCATTAGAGGGCGGAGTGGAGCTACAGATTCAGGGCCAACCCCCTGGCTATAGAGGATGGCTGGAGCTACAGGTCCATCTCCAACCCCCGGCCAGTAGAGGTGGGGGGGGGGGGCTAGAGCTACAGGTCTAGCAGGAACCCCTGCCAGGAGAGGGGGCCTGGAGCTACAGGTCCAGCACCAACCCCCTGCCAGTAGAGAGGGGGCTTGAGCTATAGGTCCAGCATCAACCCCCTGCCAGTAGAGGGGGGCAGGGGCTACAGGTCCAGCACCATCCCCCTGCCAATAGAAGAGGCTGGAGCTGCAGGTCAAGCACCAACCCCCTGCCAGTAGAGGGGGCTGGAGCTACAGGTTCAGCACCAACCCCCTGCCAGTAGATAGGGGGGGCTGGAGCTACAGGTCCAGCACCAACCCCCTGCCAGTAGAGGGGGGGCTGGAGCTACAGGTCCAGCACCAACCCCTGCCAGTAGAGGGGGCTGGAGTTACAGATTCAGGGCCAACCCCCTGCCAGTAGAGGGGGGTGGAGCTACAGGTCCAGTGCCAACCCCCTGCCAGTAGAGGGGGGGCTGGAGCTACAGGTCCAGCACCAACCCCCTGCCAGTAGAGGGGGGCTGGAGCTACAGATCCAGGGCCAACCCCCTGCCAGTAGAGGAGTGCTTGAGTTACAGGTGCAGGACCACCCCCCCCCCCTGCCAGTAGAGGAGGGCTGGAGCTAAAGCTACAGCACCAACCTCCTGCCAGACGAGGGGGCTGGATCTACAGGTCCAGGACCATCCCACCCCCCTGCCTGTAAAGAGGGGGCTGGAGCTACAGGTTCAGCATCAACCCCCTGCCAGTAGAGGTGGCTGGAGATACAGGTCCAGCATCAACCCCCTGAGAGTAGAGGGGCTGGAGCTATTGGTCCAGCACCATCTCCTTGACAGTAGAGGGGCTGGAGCTACAGGTTCAGCACCAACCCCCCTGCCAGTAGAGGGGGCTAAAGTTACAGGTCCACCACAACCCCCTTCCAGTTGAGGGGGCGAGCTGGAGCTACATGTCCAGCACCAGCCCCCCTGCCAGGAGGGGGGGTGCTGGAGCTACAGGTCCAGCATAATGAGGCTGTCACTGACCACAGGTGATAATGGGGCTGACACTGACCACAGGTGATAATGGGGCTGACACTGACCACAGGTGATAATGGGGCTGACTCTGCCCACTGGTGGTAATGGGGCTGACACTGTCCACAGGTGATAATGGGGCTGACGCTGACCACAGGTGATAATGGGGCTGACACTGACCACAGGTGATAATGGGGCTGACACTGACCACAGGTGATAATGGGGCTGACACTGTCCACAGGTTGAGGACCTCCGCAGGAAGAGGAAGCCCGTCAAGAGGCTGGTGGAGGCTGGCCGGGTGTTGGCCGTCCAGGAAGACCAAGATGGCCGCCGCTCCGCCAGGATAAACTCTACAAGACGGACAGCTGTACTCCACTCACTCCTGCGTCAGCCTACGCCCGCCGACGCTCACACCCTCCAGGTTACTTTATTACACCCACTAGTCTTACTGACATTACTGATTTACTGAGTTATGATAACTAATATGATAACATTTTGTTGTACAGTTATCAGCATGATTTATTTCATTTTCTGCAGGAGAGTGAGGTTGTGGGCGTGCTGGAGCCCTCCTGCACCCTGGCGTTCCTTGACCTCGGGTGGGCGGGGTCAACAAGAGGGCGGGTCACCATCCGGCTGACCCCTGACACTCCGCTGGCCAGACAGTTTGTGTTGTTGTGTACGGGCCAGCGGGGCCACACCTACCGCAACACTAAACTGTTGCGGGTGTGGGGCAAGGGTCAGTCGGGGAGTGGGTGGCGGGCGGAGACTACGAGAGTAATGATGGTAAGGGAGGAGCTCGACTGCTGCCTGACCTCCAGGGGCAGTACCGGAGGTCAGGCCGGGCAGGAGCTGTGTCGTGCTGGTGGGTGTCGGAGAGTCCCACGAGTGCCCAGTTCATCATCACCACCAGGGACGACCAGGTTTACCAGTGGCCAAATGTCTTCGGTGATGTGGTGAGCGGCCTGGATGTGGTGAGGGCAGCAGTCAACCACAGTGACATTACGGAGGTGACTGTGGTGACTGTGGTGTGTGCCACTCTAGTTCACTGTACCACCACCATCACTACTGTGGTGTTGTGTTGCCACTCTAGTTCACTGTACCACCACCATCACTACTGTGGTGTTGTGCTGCCACTCTAGTTCACTGTACCACCACCATCACTACTGTGTGTTGTGCTGCCACTCTAGTTCACTGTACCACCACCATCACTACTGTGGTGTTGTGCTGCCACTCTAGTTCACTGTACCATCACCATCACTACTGTGGTGTTGTGCTGCCACTCTAGTTCACTATCACCACTACTGTGGTGTTGTGCTGCCACTCTAGTTCACTGTACCACCACTACTGTGGTGCTGTACTGCCACTCTGGTTCACTGTACCATCACCATCACTACTGTGGTGTTGTGCTGCCACTCTAGTTCACTGTACCATCACTACTGTGGTGTTGTGCTGCCACTCTAGTTCACTGTACCACCATCATCACTACTGTGGTGTTGTGCTGCCACTCTAGTTCACTGTACCACCACCATCACTACTGTGGTATTGTGCTGCCACTCTAGTTCACTGTACCACCACCATCACTACTGTGGTGTTGTGCTGCCACTCTAGTTCACTGTACCACCACCATCACTACAGTGGTGTTGTGCTGCCACTCTAGTTCACTGTACCACCATCATCACTACTGTGGTGTTGTGCTGCCACTCTTGTTCACTGTACCACCACCATCACTACTGTGGTGTTGTGCTGGCCACTCTAGTTCACTGTACCACCATCATCACTACTGTGGTGTTGTGCTGCCACTCTAGTTCACTGTACCACCATCATCACTACTGTGGTGTTGTGCTGCCACTCTTGTTCACTGTACCACCACCATCACTACAGTGGTGTTGTGCTGCCACTCTAGTTCACTGTACCACCATCATCACTACTGTGGTGTTGTGCTGCCACTCTTGTTCACTGTACCACCACCATCACTACAGTGGTGTTGTGCTGCCACTCTAGTTCACTGTACCACCATCATCACTACTGTGGTGTTGTGCTGCCACTCTAGTTCACTGTACCACCATCATCACTACTGTGGTGTTGTGCTGCCACTCTTGTTCACTGTACCACCACCATCACTACAGTGGTGTTGTGCTGCCACTCTAGTTCACTGTACCACCACCATCACTACTGTGGTGTTGTGCTGCCACTCTAGTTCACTGTACCACCACCATCACTACTGTGGTGTGTGCTGCACTCTAGTTCACTGTACCACCACCATCACTACTGTGGTGTTGTGCTGCCACTCTAGTTCACTGTACCACCACCATCACTACTGTGGTGTTGTGCTGCCACTCTAGTTCACTGTACCACCACCATCACTACTGTTGTGTGTGCTGCCACTCTAGTTCACTGTACCACCACCATCACTACTGTGGTGTTGTGCTGCCACTCTAGTTCACTGTACCC